>NC_054884.1:41678514-41803514 GCF_018320785.1 Cheilinus undulatus | reverse complement strand
AATCACAGACTAGAATCACAGACCAGAATCACAGACTAGGATCACAGACCAGGATCACAGACCAGGATCAAAGACTAGAATCACAGACCAGGATCACAAACTAGGATCACAGACTAGAATCACAGACTAGAATCACAGACTAGAATCACAGACCAGGATCACAGACCAGAATCACAGACCAGGATCACAAACTAGGATCACAGACCAGAATCACAGACCAGGATCACAAACTAGGATCACAGACTAGAATCACAGACCAGAATCACAGACTAGGATCACAGACCAGGATCACAGACCAGGATCACAGACCAGAATCACAGACCAGGATCACAAACTAGGATCACAGACCAGGATCACAGACCAGGATCACAGACCAGAATCACAGACCAGGATCACAAACTAGGATCACAGACCAGGATCACAGACCAGGATCACAGACCAGGATCACAGACCAGGATCACAAACTAGGATCACAGACCAGGATCACAGACCAGGATCCCAGACCAGGATCACAGACCAGGATCCCAGACCAGGATCCCAGACCAGGATCCCAGACCAGGATCCCAGACCAGGATCCCAGACTAGGATCCCAGACTAGGATCCAGACTGTCCCTGCTGTAATCTGAGTGTTAGTAACTTCAGAGCTGACAGTCAGGGGGGTATAACCGGGCATAATCGGACTAAATAAAGGAGTTAGCTCAGAAATAACCCGATAATCAGACTCTGTCTGACCGGACTAAAGCGCTGATAGAAGGTTAAACTAAACCGGAAGTGTAAAAGTGTTGTTTTTACCTGCAGCTGTCTCGGAGCTCTGTGACCTTCTTCTTCTTCTCTGCTCTGCTCACAGACAGCTGCGCACTCTGCCCCCTGCTGGTCTGCCGCCGTAATGACGTCACACCCATAAAATAAACCAGAATAAAAGAAATAAAATCAGGTTTGGTTAATCTGAGGACGGAGCATCTGAGACAGGAGAAGGAAAACCAGTGAAGATTTACGGGAAAAGGAGGAGAATTCATGGATTTAATCTCATAAATGTAGAAACGTGAAGAAACTGTCATCATCAGATCTTCAGTGATGAATTATGGGAAAAAAACACCAAGCACTGATATGATCATTTTCTGATTAAAAAAGTCTAAATGATCAGTTTAAAGGTTGAAAATCTGAGATAGAAAGTCAAACCTAAAAGATCAAAAGGTCAAAATCATGAAATTAAAAGTCAAAAAAGTCTTTAAAGGGCAAATAAATGAAATAAATTCAAAATCACGAAGTTTAAAGAGTTCAAATATGAGATAGAATTTAAAAAATACGTTAAAACTTCAAAATATGAGATTAAAAAAGTCAAAATCATGAGTTTTAAAGGCCAAAATATAAGATGAAATTGGAAATCATGAGTTATAAAGGTAAAAATTTAAGAATACATTTAAATTCACAAGTTTAAAAGAGAAAATATGACTTAAAATTTAAAACTGTGAGCCTATGAAGTCAAAATACGACATAAAAAGTCATAATTATAGTAATATAGATAGTATATAAGATAGACAGTAATAATTCTTTCTGCTCTTTATTTTTTCACATTTTTATAACTTCCTGATTTTTGAAATCATGAAGGTGAAGTTTACTCTGTTATACTGGAGAAATCTGCAGACCTCAGGCTGGTGGGCCAGTTCTAGCTCTGCTGTTTCAGCAGCAGCTCAAAGGGTCTTTGAGTATGTGTATTACTGCTGCGCAGGGGTCAGGGGTCAGGGGTCAGGTGGGAGAAGGAGCTGTCTGTGGCTACAGATAGGGGAACATGGGATACCGTCTGGTCTTTACTAAGAAACCAGAGCGATACAAGTTAAACTACGTAGATGACATAAATCCAGCGGCAGTGTGACGTTGATGTGGGAACATCAGCTCATTGTTGGTGGTCTTGTCACAAACTTCAGAGATGTTGGGTTGAAATTCTGAGTGAAATGGAGGGAAATGAACCCCATGGGTCTGATCTGGGTCCTCCAGGTAAACATGTGAAAACAGCCGCTGCCTAAAGACTGCAGAGCATCCTAACGTTTGCAGAATGTTCTTCTGCAGTGGGTCAGCGACCCTTCTGTCTGTGGTTGGTGCAAAATAATGTTTGAACTAATCCTGCTGGAATATCTGACCAACGATAGACGGGATTATGTAGACCAGGTCTAGAGTGTGCCGTCCATTTCTGGACTACATCAGACCGGACCTTTCCTCACCCTAGCTGTGACTCCTGTGCACTGAACTCTGACCTTCTGTCTGTCTTTGGTTTTTATGCCTGATTTTCATTTCTCATGTAGGAGCTGTTGTGTTTGTCTAGTTGTGAAGACGCTGTTTGTTCTGTTGAATGAAAAACAAAAATTGCAATAAAAACAATGAAAAACCTTCTCCAGGTCTTCTGTAGTCTCTGAATAAAAGCCATAATAACACGTTCAAAATGCAGATTAAAGTTCATATTCAACTATCAGAGATACTTCTAGAAAAGTCTCTCCACGGCCAGAGTATGTGCTTCACTGTTGCACCGAGCAAAAAGAACAGCTGACGCCAATATCGTTCTTAAATTTCTGCATGAAATGCTTTACGGGGTAAATTTGATGAAATGTTTTAAAAGACATTTCCTTACCTTTGTTAGTGATCATATATTCGTGTGGTAACAGCCAAACCTTTGACCAGGGTATACTGAGGTCAAATTTAGCCCGGTAGGTGGTGATCTAAGGTTTGGTTCATAAAAAGGTCCTGAATGGCTCTGTTGTTGTTTCTGACTGTGCCACAGAGTTTACAGCAGAGACAGTACGCCGCTGAAAGGAGCCTGAACAAGTTTACAGTCAACTACCTGATCAAAGTCTTTCACTGTAACCAGGAAATCAAACTTGTGTGTAAACTCCCTGCTGAGCCCAGCAGCTGAGCTGAGCTCTCTTTCAGACCAGTCTCTGAGGAGAGGCTGTGGGGTAAGTCTCTGCTGTTAACATAGAGGATACTTCTGAGGGGAGAAGCTGTGTTTGTGCATTATTTTCCACTCCTGTTTATGGAACTGTGACGGTCTTAGAGGACTTTTATTAACCTGGTAAAAACCAACACCAACAGAGAAGGAAGTCCACCAGTTTGCTTAAATACAAATTTAGGGATAAAGTTCCATAAAAATGAATCATTTAAAAAAAAAACCTCTTAACCAAGTAATCTTAAATACGTGGTGTAGTGATCAAAGTCCCAAAAACCAGGCCAGGCAGATTTCAGGATGTAATGTTAGAAATGAAATGCTGTTAAACCGAACAAACTTTGAAATCCAAAGTGGATCCGGATCTGCTGTGGAGTCCTTCCAGTGGTTAGCGCGGGAGGACTACAGCTCCCATCATGCCGTTCGGCTCCACACGCGTGCAGAGGCTGTGTCGTGGCTCGCAGCATCATGTCTGTGTTTATGGATCTAAATGTGACCTACTCGGCCGATAGGATCCGGATGAAGAGCCTGATAGAGACCGCAGCCCACCGTGAGTCCGGCAGAGTCCGCTAGAAGTGGATTAGGATTAAATTAACCCAAAGTCAGCTTATTTACCGGAGTTCTGTTCATGTAGCATGGATGCTAACTCTGCTAGCACCGAGACTTCGCGGTGATATCCTGGTGTTCTTTATTAATAAAGCCATTCTACTAACTTCTACGCATGCTCAGACTGTCCACAGCGGTCTGGTTAAACCAGGTTAAGCCCTCAGTTTAAAGTGTCCCAACTTTTATGGTAAAATAACAGAATGTGTATAATGGTTGTAGAATACTGCTTTATTTAAGACATTTAAACCAATCTCCGCCCATTAATCTCAGAATTAACGGAATTTTTCTCCTTAAATATTAAATAAAAGTCAAAAAAGAGAAATCACGACAAAATAATCACGTCCTGTTACTTCATACGCCTTTAATATTTAAATATAAAGATAATGACAGAGTCTGAGTCAGCTGTACAACATCAACATGGACTTCAAAATAAAACTTCCTGTTTGTAAAACAATAAGGTGTAAATAAAACAACAGTTCTACACTGTGAACAGGACCAGGTCTGGTCTAACTAAGGAACTCTGATGTTTACGTGGTTTCTTCTGCTTCCTCCAGTCGGGTACTCCACCATCGCCGTCAACTACACCTACGAGCTGACGGTCAAGAAGACCAAGGTGAGCGTCCTCACCTGCCGTGCTGCGTTCAGGGCTGTGGGAGAAAAAACTATCATAGAGTGAGAACCTTGAAAGCAAAAACACAACTGAAAATATAAAATCATTTTATTATTGGAGGGAAAACGACAACCAGCCTCAGTTTCTGTCAATAATCCATCCTGTCACAGTAACAACCAATCACATTCATCCATACGGCTCAATGAAGAACCACACCTACACGCAGACCCCCTCTAAAGGGGGACGGTCTAGACCATAGTCTCCAACCAGACTGATGATGAGACCAGGATCAGGGACAGACTGATGATAGACCAGGATCAGGGACAGACTGATGATAGACTAGGATCAGGGACAGACTGATGATAGACCAGGATCAGGGACAGACTGATGATAGACCAGGATCAGGGACAGACTGATGATAGACCAGGATCAGGGACAGACTGATGATAGACTAGGATCAGGGACAGACTGATGATAGACCAGGATCAGGGACAGACTGATGATGACACCAGGATCAGGGACCAGACTGATGATGAGACCAGGATCAGGGACAGACTGATGATGAGACCAGGATCAGGGACAGACTGATGATGACACCAGGATCAGGGACCAGACTGATGATGAGACCAGGATCAGGGACAGACTGATGATGAGACCAGGATCAGGGACAGACTGATGATGAGACCAGGATCAGGGACAGACTGGTGATAGACCAGGATCAGGACCAGACTGATGATAGACCAGGATCAGGGACAGACTGATGATAGACCAGGATCAGGGACAGACTGATGATAGACCAGGATCAGGGACAGACTGATGATAGACCAGGATCAGGGACAGACTGATGATAGACCAGGATCAGGGACAGACTGATGATAGACTAGGATCAGGGACAGACTGATGATAGACCAGGATCAGGGACAGAGTGATGATGAGCTCAGGATCAGGGACAGACTGATGATGAGACCAGGATCAGGGACAGACTGATGATGACACCAGGATCAGGGACCAGACTGATGATGAGACCAGGATCAGGGACAGACTGATGATGAGACCAGGATCAGGGACAGACTGATGATGAGACCAGGATCAGGGACAGACTGGTGATAGACCAGGATCAGGACCAGACTGATGATAGACCAGGATCAGGGACAGACTGATGATGAGACCAGGATCAGGGACAGACTGATGATAGACCAGGATCAGGGACAGACTGATGATGAGACCAGGATCAGGGACAGACTGATGATAGACCAGGATCAGGGACAGACTGATGATGAGACCAGGATCAGGGACAGAGTGATGATGAGACCAGGATCAGGGACAGACTGATGATAGACCAGGATCAGGGACAGACTGATGATAGACCAGGATCAGGACCAGACTGATGATAGACCAGGATCAGGGACAGACTGATGATAGACCAGGATCAGGGACAGACTGATGATAGACCAGGATCAGGACCAGACTGATGATGAGACCAGGATCAGGGACAGACTGATGATAGACCAGGATCAGGGACAGACTGATGGTGAGACCAGGATCAGGACCAGACTGATGATAGACCAGGATCAGGGACAGACTGATGATAGACCAGGATCAGGGACAGACTGATGATGAGACCAGGATCAGGGACAGACTGATGATGAGACCAGGATCAGGGACAGAGTGATGATGAGACCAGGATCAGGGACAGACTGATGATGAGACCAGGATCAGGGACAGACCAGGATCAGGGACCAGACTGATGATAGACCAGGATCAGGACCAGACTGATGATAGACCAGGATCAGGACCAGACTGATGATAGACCAGGATCAGGACCACACTGATGATAGACCAGGATCAGGGACAGAAACATGACAATGACCGTGTGTTAATGCGTCTTTTATTTTGAAACTCTTTTTCTCAGGAGGTTCCTGTCCCAACGCCGATCAAAGATCTGATCGATCAGCTGCCCATCGTACAGGTATGATGAAGATGATGATGATGAAGATGTTTGTCCATTCGGAGTGTAAACCTCTCCCTCTCTCCCTCTCTCTCTCTCTCTCTGTCAGGGTCGCTCTCGGCCAATCAGAGTGCTGAACAGACTGACGGTGGTGATGTCAGAGGCCGGACACTTTGTAAGCATCTTCCTCCGTCCCTCAGAGACGGTGTGATAAGTAACTCCTACCAAAAACACAAAACATTCCATCCTTGCCTTTGAACGTGGTGTTCCCAGCACGGCCTACTGTCTGTGAAAACAGAATGAAATAAGGACCCAACATCCCCAGCTTCATGAACATTCCTTCCCCCACCTTTGAAGATGATGTCATCCTTTACAGCTCATAAAAATGCTTTTGCCAGTCTACCCCCAGTCAAACCAGTACCCCCGGCAGTCATCACAGTCTAACCAGTACCCCCAGCTGTCATTCCAGTCTAACCAGTACCCCCAGCAGTCATCACAGTCTAACCAGTACCCCCAGCTGTCATTCCAGTCTAACCAGTACCCCCAGCAGTCATCACAGTCTAACCAGTACCCCCAGCTGTCATTCCAGTCTAACCAGTACCCCCAGCTGTTATTCCAGTCTAACCAGTACCCCCAGCTGTCATTCCAGTCTAACCAGTACCCCCAGCTGTTATTCCAGTCTAACCAGTACCCCCAGCTGTCATTCCAGTCTAACCAGTACCCCCAGCTGTCATCCCAGTCTAACCAGTACCCCCAGCTGTCATTCTAGTCTAACCAGTACCCCCAGCAGTCATCACAGTCTAACCAGTACCCCCAGCTGTCATTCCAGTCTAACCAGTACCCCCAGCTGTCATTCCAGTCTAACCAGTACCCCCAGCAGTCATCACAGTCTAACCAGTACCCCCAGCTGTCATTCCAGTCTAACCAGTACCCCCAGCTGTCATTCCAGTCTAACCAGTACCCCCAGCTGTCATTCCAGTCTAACCAGTACCCCCAGCTGTCATTCCAGTCTAACCAGTACCCCCAGCTGTCATTCCAGTCTAACCAGTACCCCCAGCTGTCATTCCAGTCTAACCAGTACCTCCAGCTGTCATTCCAGTCTAACCAGTACCCCCAGCTGTCATTCCAGTCTAACCAGTACCCCCAGCTGTCATTCCAGTCTAACCAGTACCCCCAGCAGTCATCACAGTCTAACCAGTACCCCCAGCTGTCATTCCAGTCTAACCAGTACCCCCAGCTGTCATTCCAGTCTAACCAGTACCCCCAGCTGTCATTCCAGTCCAACCAGTACCCCCAGCTGTCATTCCAGTCTAACCAGTACCCCCAGCAGTCATTCCAGTCTAACCAGTACCCCCAGCTGTCATCACAGTCTAACCAGTACCCCCAGCTGTTATTCCAGTCTAACCAGTACCCCCAGCTGTCATTCCAGTCTAACCAGTACCCCCAGCTGTCATTCCAGTCTAACCAGTACATCATCTCTCTGTCATTCCAGTCTAACCAGTACCCCAGCTGTCATTCCAGTCCAACCAGTACCCCAGCTGTTATTCCAGTCTAACCAGTACCCCAGCTGCCATTCCAGTCTAACCAGTACCCCAGCTGTCATTCCAGTCTAACCAGTACCCCCAGCTGTCATTCCAGTCTAACCAGTACCACCAGCTGTTATTCCAGTCTAACCAGTACCCCAGCTGTCATTCCAGTCCAACCAGTACCCCAGCTGTTATTCCAGTCTAACCAGTACCCCAGCTGTTATTCCAGTCTAACCAGTACCCCAGCTGTTATTCCAGTCTAACCAGTACCCCAGCTGTCATCCCAGTCTAACCAGTACCCCAGCTGTCATTCTAGTCTAACCAGTACCCCAGCAGTCATCACAGTCTAACCAGTACCCCAGCTGTCATTCCAGTCTAACCAGTACCCCCAGCTGTCATTCCAGTCTAACCAGTACCCCCAGCTGTCATCACAGTCTAACCAGTACCCCCAGCTGTCATTCCAGTCTAACCAGTCCTTCATCTATCATTCCAGTCTAAGCAGTCCTTGATCTCTCTATCATTCCAGTCTAACCAGTACATCATCTGTCTGTCATTCCAGTCTAACCAGTCCTTCATCTCTCTGTCATTCCAGTCTAACCAGTCCTTCATCTGTCTGTCATTCCAGTCTAACCAGTCCTTCATCTGTCTGTCATTCCAGTCTAACCAGTCCTTGATCTCTCTATCATTCCAGTCTAACCAGTCCTTCATCTGTCTGTCATTCCAGTCTAACCAGTACCCCCAGCAGTCATCACAGTCTAACCAGTACCCCCAGCTGTCATTCCAGTCTAACCAGTACCCCCAGCTGTCATTCCAGTCTAACCAGTACCCCCAGCTGTCATTCCAGTCCAACCAGTACCCCCAGCTGTCATTCCAGTCTAACCAGTACCCCCAGCAGTCATTCCAGTCTAACCAGTACCCCCAGCTGTCATCACAGTCTAACCAGTACCCCCAGCTGTTATTCCAGTCTAACCAGTACCCCCAGCTGTCATTCCAGTCTAACCAGTACCCCCAGCTGTCATTCCAGTCTAACCAGTACCCCCAGCTGTTATTCCAGTCTAACCAGTACCCCCAGCTGTCATTCCAGTCCAACCAGTACCCCCAGCTGTTATTCCAGTCTAACCAGTACCCCCAGCTGTCATTCCAGTCTAACCAGTACCCCCAGCTGTCATTCCAGTCTAACCAGTACCCCCAGCTGTCATTCCAGTCTAACCAGTACCACCAGCTGTTATTCCAGTCTAACCAGTACCCCCAGCTGTCATTCCAGTCCAACCAGTACCCCCAGCTGTTATTCCAGTCTAACCAGTACCCCCAGCTGTTATTCCAGTCTAACCAGTACCCCCAGCTGTTATTCCAGTCTAACCAGTACCCCCAGCTGTCATCCCAGTCTAACCAGTACCCCCTTTCCTGTCCCAGTAGTAGACCAGTGGTCCTTACAGCCTGTTTCTAACAGTGGAGGAGAAAAGCTGTTAAAGATGTGTGAAGTTCTGACGTCCCTGCAGGGAAAACTCACTGCTATGGAGTTAAAAATGATCAGATTTATGTATTTAATAAATGAAAGCAAGTAAATAACAGATGCTGATGCTGTCTGTATTTTCTGTCTGTCTGTATTTCTGTCTGTCTGTATTTCTGTCTGTCTGTATTTCTGTCTGTCTGTCTGTATTTCTGTCTGTCTATATTTCTGTCTGTCTGTATTTCTGTCTGTCTATATTTCTGTCTGTCTGTATTTCTGTCTGTCTATATTTCTGTCTGTCTGTATTTCTGTCTGTATTTCTGTCTGTCTGTATTTCTGTCTGTATTTCTGTCTATTTCTGTCTGTCTGTATTTCTGTCTGTATTTCTGTCTGTATTTCTGTCTGTCTGTATTTCTGTCTGTATTTCTGTCTGTCTGTCTGTCTGTATTTCTGTCTGTCTGTATTTCTGTCTGTATTTCTGTCTGTATTTCTGTCTGTCTGTATTTCTGTCTGTATTTCTGTCTGTCTGTATTTCTGTCTGTATTTCTGTCTGTCTGTATTTCTGTCTGTCTGTATTTCTGTCTGTATTTCTGTCTGTCTGTATTTCTGTCTGTCTGTATTTCTGTCTGTCTGTATTTCTGTCTGTATTTCTGTCTGTCTGTATTTCTGTCTGTATTTCTGTCTGTATTTCTGTCTGTATTTCTGTCTGTCTGTATTTCTGTCTGTATTTCTGTCTGTCTGTATTTCTGTCTGTATTTCTGTCTGTCTGTATTTCTGTCTGTATTTCTGTCTGTCTGTATTTCTGTCTGTATTTCTGTCTGTCTGTATTTCTGTCTGTCTGTATTTCTGTCTGTATTTCTGTCTGTATTTCTGTCTGTCTGTATTTCTGTCTGTATTTCTGTCTGTCTGTATTTCTGTCTGTATTTCTGTCTGTCTTTCTGTCTGTTTGTTCAGAGGAAAGGAGCGTCTGAGTTCAGTGCCTTCGACCTGCTGGCCGTTCAGCCGACCACAGAGAAACTTTTTCATGTGAGTCTCTGAGAGTTTGAATCATCAGAAGGTTTCATTCTGGTTTTTAAAGTAGATCTAAAAACGCCGCTGTCGTGTTTGTGCGTTCAGGCGGCGTGCTGTAACCTGGACGTAGACATCGTCTGCATCGTGGTGACAGAGAGACTCCCCTTCATCTTCAAGAGAAGCCCTGTCAACGTGGTCAGACACTTCACCATCGTTGTTTATCAGTATTGACCCTACGCTGACCTGAGGTCATCATGATTGGTTATTGATTATTGATGTCTGTGTGTGGAGGCGGTGGAGCGGGGCATCGTGTTCGAGGTCCAGTACTCTGCAGCCATCAGAGACTCCACCAGGAGGCGCTACACCATCGCTAACGCCATTGCTCTGGTGGATACGTGTAAGGGAAAGGTGAGAGCTTTCTGTCCCTGCATGCTTACTGTAGCTGCTGATATGGAGTCATTATTGTTACAAAACTCTAGAGCTCATTTTCTGAGGTCCTGACTTCTCCATTCTGAGCTATACTCATCATTCAGATATCATTCTGTTCAGCTCTTTTAGGACATGATGGCTGTGACTTTTCTCATTCCTAACTTTTATCATTTTAAAAATATTTCACTTTTACTGCTAAATTATTCCCATTCAAATGAATAGGACTTTTCTGAAAATTTGCTCCTTCTTTAACTCCTCATAACTTCAGCTCACTTCCACACACAGACTTCATTTTTGCTTTAAAACGTAGACAAACCCTTCAGCTATTTAGGACTGATTCACATTATTGATATCTTCTATAGATTTCTTATAACCGCTGATCAACCTTTATGAAGATTTTGGCTCTCTCACAGGTTTACAGTGGAGTAGATGGAGAGGCTTAGAGTGATGACATCACCACTAGAGTGGGCCAGAGCTCAGGATTCTGAAGCAAAACTTCCCGAACAAACTAGTCTCCAGAAAAAAATATTTACTCCAGAGAAATAATTTAAACAGCAAAACATAGCCACACATCTCCTCTTGCTCACAAAAAAAGATTTGAGGTCAGAAGGATCAACGGTTTTAGCACAGTCAGTTCAAAGCGTGATCGACATCCCTTCAGCTCCCATCTGCGGCAATACTATCTTTGAACGCAGATCCCTGAGTGCGAGCTTTCAGAACTCGCACTTGAACCATGATTTTCACTTCCCACACATAAAAAATATATCACCTGGTTCAGCAACTTCTGCTGATTCTCACGACACCTTTGGTTTTCTGCTAGGTTTCACAAGTAAAGCTTAAATTGACTTTGAGTGCATGTTCTGGCCACTCAACTCAGTTTTCTGAGCTGTTTTTAACAGAAAATTTCACAGGAGTGACAAAATTCTGAATGGCTCTCTTTTACATTTTTCTTTTTTTTTTTTTTTTTTTTACATTTTTCACTAATCAGGTTTTGCCCTCTAAAGCTTTTATGCAATTTTCAACCATTTTTATGCCTTTTAGCTATTTATGCTATTTATATGCTAGTAGCTATTTTTAGAGATTTTTTAAGATAAAATTTTCAGCTATTCATCTATTTTTTGCTATTCGTAGGGATTTTTCTGTGCTATTTTCAGCAGGTCTTCCACAGTTCAGCTCTCAGCATCCCCACACAATTTCAGGGGAAATTGGATTTTTTCTAGTTTTTATTCAAACCTGCCTCAGTGCGCGACACTACCTGCTGTTTCCTATTGGCTGGTCCATCCTCTACCTGTTTCCTATTGGCTGGTCCATCCTCTACCTGTTTCCTATTGGCTGGTCCATCCTCTCCCTGCTTCCTATTGGCTGGTCCATCCTCTCCCTGCTTCCTATTGGCTGGTCCATCCTCTACCTGTTTCCTATTGGCTGGTCCATCCTCTCCCTGTTTACTATTCGCTGGTTCTAGAACCAGCCAATAGGAAACATGTTTGTGACTTTTGTGACAATAATGCCTCCATACTCGGTGATGTGATGTTCTATGATGTCAGAGGGGGCGGAGCCTGCAGGTAACTCCTGTCTGTGTTTCAGAACGTGATCCTGTCGAGTTCAGCGGAGACGGTCAGTGATCAATCTTCTATGGATCAGTGATTGATCAGTAACAGCAGTCATTAAGGCTGTCTACTGATCGATGATCTCATAATCAATAACTGTGTTTGTGTGCTCAGGCGCTGGAGCTCAGAGGACCGTACGACATCACTAACCTGTATCCTTTAACCGCAACTGAACACTGAAAAGAGGCTGTCCCGCTGTGGCTCAGGAGGTGGAGTCGGGGGTTCGATCCCCAGTCACACGTCGATGTGTGGGAACGACACGTAGCCCCCGTCTGCTGCAGCGATGTGTCCGTGGGTATGGGTGGGAAAAACAGGATTAGCTAAGACTGATGTCCAGGTCTCCATAGCAACCTCCACCATCAGCGTGTGTGTGTGTGTGAGTAGGAAGGTGTGACCTCTGGTGTAAAAGAGCGATGCGAGCTCAGCTGGTGGCTCCTCCTCTCTCAGATACAGCTGGTTTCTGCTCTGTGATTGGCTGTTTGGAGATTTGGGGTTAATGAGGAGATGAAGGGGTGTACCTAATGAAGTGGTCGGTACGTATGCACGGCTGTTTTTGTTTTTCCTGATGCGGATCATCAGAGGGCTGCTGTTCGGTCTGTCAGACGGAGATGCCAAAGAAGCCGTTTCCTCCACGTGCCGATCGGTGGTTCTCCATGGAGGTAAACGTGAAACACACTCATGTTCTCTGACTGAAGGAAGCCCACAGACACCTGTGTCTCATACAGAACAGGAAATCTCTGATATCTGAGCTTAGAAACTCAGCGCTCCTGAGGTCAGACCTCACTAACCTCCCTACAGGTGACTGAATCAGTGTTTAGTGGAGGTGTGCCATGAGCTTTTCAAAATAAAAGCATTACATACAAATGAAGGGAGTTCCTACAAAGAAAGCTAAGGTGGGCTTTTACTTTGAAAAGCTCCATACTAGTGTCAGACTGTCTACATACACCAGTGTACTTAAACAGGATGTTGTTACAAAGATGTTGTTTTTATTTGTTTGCTTTTGTCAGAATCGAGGAAGACGGCCTTTGGGATCGTTTACACCATGAAGCGCTGCAGTGAGACTCCTGACCAGCAGGAGGCGCCACCTGAAAAAGGTAAGGAACCTCCAGTGCCTTTAAAATCCTGCCAATGATCAGAAATATGTCTGAGAGCACTGATGTGTTTATTCTGATACTAACACCATCTGTTTTACCTGAACAGGTGACGCTCCACCTGCAAAGAAATCCAAACAGGTGACTGAGTGAGGGGGAGGAGCCTCAGTGTTGACGTTTACGTTGTTGTTGTTTACTTTATGTTGTTTAGAAAGCAAAAATGTAAATTAAGATTTATAAAGTGTTTTTTTTTTATAAATAAGAAATAAAACTCAGATGTCAGAGCTGTTCTTTATCAAATCTTTATTTAAAATCACACTGTGGTAAAAATGCTGAGTTTTATTTGGTCAGCTACAAAGCAGGAAGTGATGTCATCAAAAATAGCTTTCATACATTCTGTTAGTTTTTTACAAATTGTTCCAAAAAAATAAAAATCTGCTTCATAAAAATATAAATCTACAAGCTTCCATTTTTTTTGTTCCTCTTTAGTAAATGCCACCTTAAAAAAACGTCATGACTCTAACATACCACCTTAAAACTACGTCATGACTACATTACCACCTTAAAGCCTGTGTTCAGAGCTGGCAGCGTTCATCTACGACACCGCTATGATCCCGATACTCCACTACACCCGAGTTTAAGAGGGCTGTACGAGTCTAGACCAGGGCGTCCCAGCCTTTTTGTCCTTAGGGGCCCCCGCTCTTATCTAAGGAACGCTCCGGCCTCCAGGAGCCACCAGGAAAACCTGAACCTCAGTTTTAATCGTCACTGACAATCCCAACAACAGACGTCTGTAACCACGGTTACAGTTTCTCTAGTCTTTATTTAGTTTTTGCTTTAGGGTTCAGATTTCAGTTTAGCTTTTGTTCCTGCTGGTTTGTTCGAGGGCTTCCTCTTTAGGCTCCACTGATTGGAACGGCGTCCAGATAGACCAGGGTTAAACTCTCCTTTAACAGCACGGTTTAGTCGAACATCTCTGAAAACTAAGATCACACAGAGGATCTGTTCATTTCAAACTACAAGAACAATTAAGGGTTAAAAAGTCTTCAACTTTTGAGGAAATAGAATTCTTTACTTTTAACTTGTACTTTTCCTGTAGTGCACTGTCAGGATGGATTTACATTTCAAAATAAAAGCACTTTAACTTCCTGTTATGGTAAAAAGATACCACACTTAAAAACGTACTAAATGTTAAATAAGGCAAAAGGTCTGCTAACAGGAAAAAAAATCATCCTCCATGAAAACATTAGAATGTAGAATATGTAGCAAATGTAGCTAAAGCTAGGCTCAAAAAGCAGCTATGTAAGCTACAAAGCTATGTTAGCTTTAGCAAACGTTGCTACAGCTCACATTTCTACAGCTCATGTTGCGAACTTAGCTACATTGGCTTGTGTAGTAATGTTAGCTACGTAGTTATGTTAGCTTTAGCTAAAGCTAACGTAATTTGAACCCAAATTTGTCCCCTGACCATAATTCTGTTTTATTTATGAAATGTTATTTTGTCTGTAATAATGTGTTACTTCATGAATGTTACTGTCAGACTCTAATAATAATAATAATAATAATAATAATAATAATAATATCTTCTACAGGAACACATACATGGACAAACTATGTGAGGGGTAGGATGACTGTCTTTGTTTATGAATAAAGATTCATGAAAAAAAAAGAAAATACTGGAACATTGTACCAACAAATAGTGCACTTTGGTTCTGACAGAGACGCCGTCAGAGACGAGCAGGCAGTAGTGATTGAATCTGATGGGATGGAGCCAATTTAGGACTTTACGATATTTAAATTTAGGACTTTATATTGTAAATTTAGGACTTTACGATATTTAAGTTTAGGACTTAATATTTAAATTTAGGACTTTATGATATTTAAATTTAGGACTTTATGACATTTAAATTTAGGACTTTATGATATTTAAATTTAGGACTTTATGATATTTAAATTTAGGACTTTATGATATTTAAATTTAGGACTTTATGATATTTAAATTTAGGACTTTATGATATTTAAATTTAGGACTTTATGATATTTAAATTTAGGAGTTAATATTGTAAATTTAGGACTTTACGATATTTAAATTTAGGACTTTATGATATTTAAATTTAGGACTTTATGATATTTAAATTTAGGACTTAATGATATTTAAATTTAGGAGTTAATATTGTAAATTTAGGACTTTACGATATTTAAATTTAGGACTTAATATTGTAAATTTAGGACTTTACGATATTGAAATTTAGGACTTTACGATATTTAAATTTAGGACTTTACGATATTTAAATTTAGGACTTTACGATATTTAAATTTAGGAGTTAATATTGTAAATTTAGGACTTTACGATATTTAAATTAAGGACTTAATATTGTAAATTTAGGACTTTACGATATTTAAATTTAGGACTTTACGATATTTAAATTTAGGACTTTACGATATTTAAATTTAGGACTTAATATTGTAAATTTAGGACTTTACAATATTTTCAATTGAGGACTTTTGTGACATTGTAAATGTAAGACTTTATGATAATGGAAATTTCGGACTTTATGATATTTAAATTTAGGACTTTATGATATTTAAATTTAGGACTTTATGATATTTAAATTTAGGAGTTAATATTGTAAATTTAGGACTTTACGATATTTAAATTTAGGACTTTATGATATTTAAATTTAGGACTTTATGATATTTAAATTTAGGACTTAATGATATTTAAATTTAGGAGTTAATATTGTAAATTTAGGACTTTACGATATTTAAATTTAGGACTTAATATTGTAAATTTAGGACTTTACGATATTGAAATTTAGGACTTTACGATATTTAAATTTAGGACTTTACGATATTTAAATTTAGGAGTTAATATTGTAAATTTAGGACTTTACGATATTTAAATTTAGGACTTTATGATATTTAAATTAAGGACTTAATATTGTAAATTTAGGACTTTACGATATTTAAATTTAGGACTTTATGATATTTAAATTTAGGACTTTATGATATTTAAATTTAGGAGTTAATATTGTAAATTTAGGACTTTACGATATTTAAATTTAGGACTTTATGATATTTAAATTAAGGACTTAATATTGTAAATTTAGGACTTTACGATATTTAAATTAAGGACTTAATATTGTAAATTTAGGACTTTACGATATTTAAATTTAGGACTTTACGATATTTAAATTTAGGACTTTACGATATTTAAATTTAGGACTTAATATTGTAAATTTAGGACTTTACAATATTTTCAATTGAGGACTTTTGTGACATTGTAAATGTAAGACTTTATGATAATGGAAATTTCGGACTTTATGATATTTAAATTTAGGACTTTATGATATTTAAATTTAGGACTTTATGATATTTAAATTTAGGAGTTAATATTGTAAATTTAGGACTTTACGATATTTAAATTTAGGACTTTATGATATTTAAATTTAGGACTTTATGATATTTAAATTTAGGACTTAATGATATTTAAATTTAGGAGTTAATATTGTAAATTTAGGACTTTACGATATTTAAATTTAGGACTTAATATTGTAAATTTAGGACTTTACGATATTGAAATTTAGGACTTTACGATATTTAAATTTAGGACTTTATGATATTTAAATTTAGGACTTAATGATATTTAAATTTAGGAGTTAATATTGTAAATTTAGGACTTTACGATATTTAAATTTAGGACTTAATATTGTAAATTTAGGACTTTACGATTTTGAAATTTAGGACTTTACGATATTTAAATTTAGGACTTTACGATATTGAAATTTAGGACTTTACGATATTTAAATTTAGGAGTTAATATTGTAAATTTAGGACTTTACGATATTTAAATTTAGGACTTTATGATATTTAAATTAAGGACTTAATATTGTAAATTTAGGACTTTACGATATTTAAATTTAGGACTTTATGATATTTAAGTTTAGGACTTAATATTGTAAATTTAGGACTTTATGATATTTAAATTTAGGACTTTATGATATTTAAATTTAGGACTTTATGATATTTAAATTTAGGAGTTAATATTGTAAATTTAGGACTTTACGATATTTAAATTTAGGACTTTATGATATTTAAATTTAGGACTTTATGATATTTAAATTTAGGACTTAATGATATTTAAATTTAGGAGTTAATATTGTAAATTTAGGACTTTACGATATTTAAATTTAGGACTTAATATTGTAAATTTAGGACTTAATGATATTTAAGTTTAGGACTTAATATTGTAAATTTAGGACTTTATGATATTTAAATTTAGGACTTTATGATATTTAAATTTAGGACTTTATGATATTTAAATTTAGGAGTTAATATTGTAAATTTAGGACTTTACGATATTTAAATTTAGGACTTTATGATATTTAAATTTAGGACTTTATGATATTTAAATTTAGGACTTAATGATATTTAAATTTAGGAGTTAATATTGTAAATTTAGGACTTTACGATATTTAAATTTAGGACTTAATATTGTAAATTTAGGACTTTACGATATTGAAATTTAGGACTTTACGATATTTAAATTTAGGACTTTATGATATTTAAATTTAGGACTTAATGATATTTAAATTTAGGAGTTAATATTGTAAATTTAGGACTTTACGATATTTAAATTTAGGACTTAATATTGTAAATTTAGGACTTTACGATATTGAAATTTAGGACTTTACGATATTGAAATTTAGGACTTTACGATATTTAAATTTAGGACTTTACGATATTTAAATTTAGGACTTTACGATATTTAAATTTAGGAGTTAATATTGTAAATTTAGGACTTTACGATATTTAAATTTAGGACTTTATGATATTTAAATTAAGGACTTAATATTGTAAATTTAGGACTTTACGATATTTAAGTTTAGGACTTAATATTGTAAATTTAGGACTTTATGATATTTAAATTTAGGACTTTATGATATTTAAGTTTAGGACTTAATATTGTAAATTTAGGACTTTATGATATTTAAATTTAGGACTTTATGATATTTAAATTTAGGAGTTAATATTGTAAATTTAGGACTTTACGATATTTAAATTTAGGACTTTATGATATTTAAATTAAGGACTTAATATTGTAAATTTAGGACTTTATGATATTTAAATTTAGGACTTTATGATATTTAAATTTAGGACTTTATGATATTTAAATTTAGGAGTTAATATTGTAAATTTAGGACTTTACGATATTTAAATTTAGGACTTTATGATATTTAAATTAAGGACTTAATATTGTAAATTTAGGACTTTACGATATTTAAATTAAGGACTTAATATTGTAAATTTAGGACTTTACGATATTTAAATTTAGGACTTTACGATATTTAAATTTAGGACTTTACGATATTTAAATTTAGGACTTAATATTGTAAATTTAGGACTTTACAATATTTTCAATTGAGGACTTTTGTGACATTGTAAATGTAAGACTTTATGATAATGGAAATTTCGGACTTTACAATTTTTTTCAATTTAGGAATTAACGATATTGAAATTTAGGACTTTAAGATAATTTAAATTTAGGACTATATGATTTTGTAAATTTAGGACTTTACAATATTTAAATTTAGGACTTTATGTGGAATTTTTGAATGTAAAGTGTCAAAATTAAGTTTGGTTTTCTATAAATATATGACTATAATCCTAAAAACTAAACTTTTTCCTCCAAAGTGAACGGATCCTCTTCTATAAATGTGTTAGGGTGGCTCTGACTCTGTGGTACGTCGTGTGTCTAACTAGGGCTGGGAAATCAATCCAAACTTAAATTAAATCCTAATATAACCGGCTGTCATTTCATGTTTCTCTGACCTGAAAAGTTTGAAAATTTCAGACTAATGCAGTTTTTAGTCAACGTGCTTGCATAATGCTCTACACATGACGCAAGCATTCAAAGACAGTTTTTTTTCTAAAATAGAAATGGAAAAATTCTTCACTTTCCTTGTTTTTGTGTTTATCTGATTCAAATGCAAGGACAGAAAAATCATCCTCATCTTCATCACTTCATAAGGAGTTAGTGACGAGTCAAAACAATCAGAATGATCGGAGTTTTTAATCGTTCAGCCTTCGTTTAATCTACCAAATACTAAAATTGTAATATATAGATGATTTATTGATCATTTATTGAGAAAAACCAAAGATGAGGAACTGAAAAAGGGTCAGATTTGATCTCATTCACAGTAGTGAGTAAAATTCACTAACAGATGATTTTCTCCAATCGTTCAGCTCTGTGTAGAATCAGGATTTTTATTTAAATATGCACATCCTACTGAGATTAAAGCAGACAGGATCCCACACCCCCTCAGACGTCTGGCACCCCCCTTAGGGAGCCCAGACCCCGGGTTGAAAACGGCTGGTCTACACTGTAATGGAAACATGGATCAGGTCTGAGTGGAGCCGCTAGCACAGATCTAAAGAGAAAGACCTGGTCTATGCTGTAATGGAAACATGGATCAGGTCTGAGTGGAGCCGCCAGCACAGATCTAAAGAGAAAGACCTGGTCTATGCTGTAATGGAAACATGGATCAGCTCTGAGTGGAGCCGCCAGCACAGATCTAAAGAGAAAGACCTGGTCTATGCTGTAATGGAAACATGGATCAGGTCTGAGTGGAGCCGCCAGCACAGATCTAAAGAGAAAGACCTGGTCTATGCTGTAATGGAAACATGGATCAGGTCTGAGTGGAGCCGCTAGCACAGATCTAAAGAGAAAGACCTGGTCTACACTGTAATGGAAACATGGATCAGGTCTGAGTGGAGCCGCTAGCACAGATCTAAAGAGAAAGACCTGGTCTATGCTGTAATGGAAACATGGATCAGGTCTGAGTGGAGCCGCCAGCACAGATCTAAAGAGAAAGACCTGGTCTATGCTGTAATGGAAACATGGATCAGGTCTGAGTGGAGCCGCCAGCACAGATCTAAAGAGAAAGACCTGGTCTATGCTGTAATGGAAACATGGATCAGGTCTGAGTGGAGCCGCTAGCACAGATCTAAAGAGAAAGACCTGGTCTACACTGTAATGGAAACATGGATCAGGTCTGAGTGGAGCCGCTAGCACAGATCTAAAGAGAAAGACCTGGTCTATGCTGTAATGGAAACATGGATCAGGTCTGAGTGGAGCCGCCAGCACAGATCTAAAGAGAAAGACCTGGTCTATGCTGTAATAAAAACATGGATCAGGTCTGAGTGGAGCCGCCAGCACAGATCTAAAGAGAAAGACCTGGTCTATGCTGTAATAAAAACATGGATCAGGTCTGAGTGGAGCCGCTAGCACAGATCTAAAGATACGGATCAATCAGAGACGTTACAGACATGAGACGGGATCTGCAGCGGCTCTTCACACATGAACAACATCCAACAGAAACATGGAGGATGCTGACAGAGACCCTGTGGCTTGTTTTAATAAAAATACTGACCACAAACAGAAGGATTATAAAAACGCTGACATTCCAGTCAAAATCTAACATTCCTGCTGAAAACTAAAGTCCTACACTCCCATAATCAGCTGAACATGAACACAGCATGTCACTCCCACTAATCACAGTGATGAGAAGTCGCCGTTCAGTCAGGTAGAAAGACTGGAACGTCTCCATGACTGTTTCTGTGCTGAGGATGACCAGCAGAGGGCGCTGGGCGTTACAGAAACCATTAGAACATTAACATCAGAGCTTTTTTAACAATCAGAGCAAACATCAGCAGCAATATGACATTATTTAGTTCCATTAGAGTGACAAAGATCAGAAGCACCTGATTGGTCCTTGCAGCGTTTGAGGTCATGATGACCTCATCAAACAGGAGTGAACACCTGAAGCAGAAACCTCTTGGAGCAACGCTGCTATCAGTCCGGACGGATTCAAAGGTTTTCAGGACAACTGAGCAGTGCCCAAAGGCATCAGGAGGTCAGGACTCCCCCTCCCGAGGTCGGTGGCTTCCTCAGTGCCCCAGGATGTGGTTGATGTGACCCTGGAAGCACAGAACCATCAGACTGCGGTCCTCTAAAACTCTAAACCCTGATGCCCTAGAGTAAAACAGCAGAGGAACTCACCGGTTCTCCTCCCAGACAGCGGGGGCAGCAGAGAGCAGGAGGTCTGGGCCGGACCACACCCACCTGCATCTGAAGACAGGAAACATGTTACCAAGGCAACAGCATCCTGAGAAACATCTGTTCACAGAGAAACGAGTCAGAGTAGATATGAGGTGATGTCAGCCATAATCAATAATGGTGATAAGCCATAATCAATAATGGTGATAAGCCATAATCAATAATGGTGATTGGCCTTAATCAATAATGGTGATAAGCCATAATCAATAATGGTGATAAGCCATAATCAATAATGGTGATTGGCAATAATCAATAATGGTGATAAGCCATAATCAATAATGGTGATAAGCCATAATCAATAATGGTGATAAGCCATAATCAATGATGGTGATTGGCCTTAATCAATAATGGTGATAAGCCATAATCAATAATGGTGATAAGCCATAATCAATGATGGTGATTGGCCTTAATCAATAATGGTGATAAGCCATAATCAATAATGGTGATAAGCCATAATCAATAATGGTGATTGGCCATAATCAATAATGGTGATAAGCCATAATCAATGATGGTGATTGGCCATAATCAATAATGGTGATTGGCCATAATCAATAATGGTGATAGGCCATAATCAATAATGGTGATTGGCCATAATCAATAATGGTGATAAGCCATAATCAATGATGGTGATTGGCCTTAATCAATAATGGTGATAAGCCATAATCAATGTAGTGATTAGCCATAATCAATGATGGTGATTGGCCTTAATCAATAATGGTGATAAGCCATAATCAATAATGGTGATAAGCCATAATCAATAATGGTGATTGGCCATAATCAATAATGGTGATAAGCCATAATCAATGATGGTGATTGGCCTTAATCAATAATGGTGATAAGCCATAATCAATAATGGTGATAAGCCATAATCAATGATGGTGATTGGCCTTAATCAATAATGGTGATAAGCCATAATCAATAATGGTGATAAGCCATAATCAATAATGGTGATTGGCCATAATCAATAATGGTGATAAGCCATAATCAATGATGGTGATTGGCCATAATCAATAATGGTGATTGGCCATAATCAATAATGGTGATAGGCCATAATCAATAATGGTGATTGGCCATAATCAATAATGGTGATAAGCCATAATCAATGATGGTGATTGGCCTTAATCAATAATGGTGATAAGCCATAATAGATGATGGTGATTAGCCATAATCAATAATGGTGATTGGCCATAATCAATAATGGTGATAGGCCATAATCAATAATGGTGATTGGCCATAATCAATAATGGTGATAAGCCATAATCAATGATGGTGATTGGCCTTAATCAATAATGGTGATAAGCCATAATCAATGATGGTGATTAGCCATAATCAATAATGGTGATTGGCCATAATCAATAATGGTGATAGGCCATAATCAATAATGGTGATTGGCCATAATCAATAATGGTGATTGGCCATAATCAATGATGGTGATTGGCCATAATCAATAATGGTGATAAGCCATAATCAATGATGGTGATTGGCCTTAATCAATAATGGTGATAAGCCATAATCAATGATGGTGATTGGCCTTAATCAATAATGGTGATAAGCCATAATCAATGATGGTGATTGGCCATAATCAATAATGGTGATTGGCCTTAATCAATAATGGTATAATGGTCAATAACCCATTATTGATCAATAAACAGTTATTGATCACTGATCTATGACTGCACACAGCTGATCAATAAACCATTATTGATTACTGATCTATGACTGAACACAGCTGATCAATAAACCATTATTGATTACTGATCTATGACTGAACACAGCTGATCGATAAACCATTATTGATCACTGATGATGACTGAGCACAGCTGATCGATAAACAGTTATTGATTACTGATCTATGACTGAACACAGCTGATCGATAAACCATTATTGATCACTGATGATGACTGAACACAGCTGATCGATAAACCATTATTGATCACTGATGATGACTGAACACAGCTGATCGATAAACCATTATTGATCACTGATCTATGACTGAACACAGCTGATCAATAAACCATTATTGATCACTGATCTATGACTGAACACAGCTGATCAATAAACAGTTATTGATTACTGATCTATGACTGAACACAGCTGATCGATAAACCATTATTGATCACTGATGATGACTGAACACAGCTGATCGATAAACCATTATTGATCACTGATCTATGACTGAACACAGCTGATCGATAAACCATTATTGATCACTGATCTATGACTGAACACAGCTGATCAATAAACAGTTATTGATCACTGATCTATGACTGAACACAGCTGATCAATAAACCATTATTGATCACTGATCTATGACTGAACACAGCTGATCGATAAACCATTATTGATCACTGATGATGACTGAACACAGCTGATCAATAAACCATTATTGATCACTGATCTATGACTGAACACAGCTGATCGATAAACCATTATTGATCACTGATCTATGACTGAACACAGCTGATCGATAAACCATTATTGATCACTGATCTATGACTGAACACAGCTGATCAATAAACCATTATTGATCACTGATCTATGACTGAACACAGCTGATCAATAAACCATTATTGATCACTGATCTATGACTGAACACAGCTGATCAATAAACAGTTATTGATTACTGATCTATGACTGAACACAGCTGATCGATAAACCATTATTGATCACTGATGATGACTGAACACAGCTGATCAATAAACAGTTATTGATCACTGATCTATGACTGAACACAGCTGATCAATAAACAGTTATTGATCACTGATGATGACTGAACACAGCTGATCGATAAACCATTATTGATCACTGATGATGACTGAACACAGCTGATCGATAAACCATTATTGATCACTGAACACAGCTGATCGATAAACCATTATTGATCACTGATGATGACTGAACACAGCTGATCAATAAACAGTTATTGATCACTGATGATGACTGAACACAGCTGATCAATAAACAGTTATTGATCACTGATCTATGACTGAACACAGCTGATCAATAAACAGTTATTGATCACTGATGATGACTGAACACAGCTGATCAATAAACAGTTATTGATCACTGATCTATGACTGAACACAGCTGATCAATAAACCATTATTGATCACTGATGATGACTGAACACAGCTGATCAATAAACAGTTATTGATCACTGATGATGACTGAACACAGCTGATCAATAAACAGTTATTGATCACTGATCTATGACTGAACACAGCTGATCAATAAACAGTTATTGATCACTGATGATGACTGAACACAGCTGATCAATAAACAGTTATTGATCACTGATCTATGACTGAACACAGCTGATCAATAAACAGAACCATTCGTGGTCATCGGGTCATCATAATATTCACCCACCTGCTGTTCTTGTTGCTGATTGGACACGGTGAAAGTAAGCGAAGTTTCCATTGGACACTCTACAGACAAGAGCTCCGCCTCCAAGCACACTCTCTTCTGAAAAACAAACAGCATCTTCACCGTGAGGAACTTCCACCCTGCACAGAAACGTTTCCCAGACATGCGGGTAGAAAAGGTCAAAGAGCGGAGGTGGAGGACAGTCGGACTCTGTCGTAGGAAAGTCAGATAAACGTGGTTTAACGTTTAAGCCTCATTTATGCTTCGCGTCAACGGCGTAGACACAGAAGCACTAAACAGGCTTTACTCTCAGACACCTGAACCGACTTCCTCTCCATCAGAAACTCTGCTGCTCACAGCCGTCATACACCACCACACTCCTGTCTGACAGATCTGGGCCGTTCTGACAGCAGAAACCATTCTGACCTCAATCCTCCGTGACTGATCTGACGGGGCGTCACAGCTCTGTTTGAAGTTTTATTGATCAGCAGGCTAGAGCTGAAGCCACAGCTGCAATAAAGCATATCAGCTCCACTTTATTGGTCTGATTAACATCAGACTAAAGTCCACAGGTGTGGTAAGACTGGGACAGGTGTGGTAAAACTGGGACAGGTGCGGTAAAACTGGGACAGGTGCGGTAAGACTGGGACAGGTGCGGTAAAACTGGGACAGGTGTGGTAAAACTGGGACAGGTGTGATGAGACCTGGGACAGGTGCGGTAAAACTGGGACAGGTGCGGTAAAACTGGGACAGGTGTGGTAAGACTGGGACAGGTGCGGTAAGACTGGGACAGGTGCGGTAAAACTGGGACAGGTGTGGTAAGACTGGGACAGGTGTGGTAAAACTGGGACAGGTGTGGTAAAACTGGGACAGGTGTGGTAAAACTGGGACAGGTGTGATGAGACCTGGGACAGGTGTGGTAAAACTGGGACAGGTGCGGTAAAACTGGGACAGGTGTGGTAAGACTGGGACAGGTGTGGTAAAACTGGGACAGGTGCGGTAAAACTGGGACAGGTGTGGTAAGACTGGGACAGTTGTGGTAAGACTGGGACAGGTGTGGTAAAACTGGGACAGGTGTGGTAAAACTGGGACAGGTGTGGTAAAACTGGGACAGGTGTGGTAAAACTGGGACAGGTGTGATGAGACCTGGGACAGGTGTGGTAAAACTGGGACAGGTGTGATGAGACCTGGGACAGGTGTGGTAAAACTGGGACAGGTGTGTCTGAGTCGACCTGCTCTATTTATCCACCCCGCCAGTAAACAGCACCTGGAAACGCATCCATGATTCCTGTAAGCATCCTCTCATCGGTCATATCAGCTGATTTTTAAGCTAATGAGGAAATTTCTTAGGATGGGGAAATTTGGTTGGAAAAGTTTCAGGCATTTTTATAGAAATCTGGGAATATTTCAGTAATTTTGGGAATTTGTGTGGAATTTTGCTTTGAATTTTTTTCCATGCATATTTGGAAAAGTATTTTTATAGTGAAGAGTTTTTACATTAATCTAGAGCACTCTTTAGATTTAAGAGTTTTTACATTAATCTAGAGCACTCTTTAGATTTAAGAGTTTTTACATTAATCTAGAGCACTCTTTAGATTTAAGAGTTTTACATTAATCTAGAGCACTCTTTAGATTTAAGAGTTTTACATTAATCTAGAGCACTCTTTAGATTTAAGAGTTTTTACATTAATCTAGAGCACTCTTTAGATTTAAGAGTTTTTACATTAATCTAGAGCACTCTTTAGATTTAAGAGTTTTACATTAATCTAGAGCACTCTTTAGATTTAAGAGTTTTTACATTAATCTAGAGCACTCTTTAGATTTAAGAGTTTTTACATTAATCTAGAGCACTCTTTAGATTTAAGAGTTTTTACATTAATCTAGAGAACTTTTTAGATTTAAGTTTTTACATTAATCTAGAGAACTTTTTAGATTTAAGAGTTTTTACATTAATCTAGAGAACTTTTTAGATTTAAGAGTTTTTACATTAATCTAGAGAACTTTTTAGATTTAAGAGTTTTTACATTAATCTAGAGAACTTTTTAGATTTAAGAGTTTTACATTAATCTAGAGAACTTTTTAGATTTAAGAGTTTTTACATTAATCTAGAGAACTTTTTAGATTAAAGAGTTTTACATTAATCTAGAGAACTTTTTAGATTTAAGAGTTTTTACATTAATCTCAGGTAATTTCTTTGAGCTTTAAGTGAATGTTTTCGGCTTTAAATGAAAAATTCACACTAAATTCAGCCCTTTGGTGTAAAAGTTGTTGTTGCTTGTCCTTAACCAGTCCTTGTAGTCCGTCATATAAATGAGTCCCCGATCCCCCTCATTTCTGCAGACCCCCCCACAACACATGCTCTAAAACCGATCCAGGTCTGGTTTTCAGCAGAAACAGGACCGTCAGGAGGTCTCTGGTCTAGACTACGTCCTGGTCCCAGATGAGGCAGAGCTTTTAGACTCATCAGGTCCTCCTGATCCCAGAGAAACTAAAAATACACTCAGACTGAAAATCTGGACTCTGAAGAGCTAAGGAAACATCACAGATGTAATCTTTATCATGGAAAACTGGGTCAGAATATCTGTGTCACATGACCCCTTTGAGCTTCCGTAGTTTGAGATGCTATCAATCATCACAATAACAAAGAGCCTGTCCTTTAAAAGAGTGATACTAACCCTCAGTGTTTACTAACACATACATTTCATTTATCTAATATTTATCAATACATTTATCTAATAAAACACTGTAATACTGACCAGAATGAACACATTTATCTAATAAAACACTGTAATACTGACCAGAATGAACACATTTATCTAATAAAACACTGTAATACTGACCAGAATGAACACATTTATCTAATAAAACACTGTAATACTGACCAGAATGAACACATTTATCTAATAAAACACTGTAACACTGACCAGAATGAACACATTTATCTAATAAAACACTGTAACACTGACCAGAATGAACACATTTATCTAATAAAACACTGTAACACTGACCAGAATGAACACATTTATCTAATAAAACACTGTAATACTGACCAGAATGAACACATTTATCTAATAAAACACTGTAACACTGACCAGAATGAACACATTTATCCAATAACAGTCTCCGTCTTACCGCGGAGCAGCTCCACAGATCCTCTGTCTCCAAACTCCTCTTCTTCAGGAGGCTAGCACACTGCATGCTAGCGGCTAATGAAGCTAGCAGAGCGGCAGACTTCAGTTCAGTTAGCCGTGAAGCTAACAGCGGCGCTAACGTTAGCCCTTTAGCCTGTTAGCATCGGTAGATAATCCAGAGAAGAGCTCAGAGGTTTGAAATGTTGTTTTTCCCGCTGAAACAGAACGGATCAATAATCAGATCGGTTAATGATCCAACTCTGATCACTGCTGCTGTTGATCACCGACCTTAAGTTGACCGGCAACTTTAGACCGCAGCAACTACGGCGATGCTTCCGGTACGCCGTTTTTCAGAATAAAAGCCCTTTCTTTTCTGCTCTCTGATATTTTCACTAACGAGGTTTTTATTGTAACACATTTAATCAGAGACACAAATAACATTAGAATTAAAGTGGACATATAATTTTAGAAATACATGATACCATAATATTTCAGATAGATAGATAGAGATTATATACAATATAATAACAACAACAATAATAATAATAATAATAATAATAATAATAATAATTATCTATTCCGCTGTTAAAAGCTGTTCTTACATGAAGGAGTGAAAATATATTTCAGAATATCAGGACAGGTTAATGAGCACATAAGGGTCTAACTCAGTCACTATTTTCCGCTACTCTCAACTGTTACGGTAATCAGAGCTTTTATTTTGTAATCCATCTCCTTGAACGGAAGTAGTATTCTTCTAGACTTGATCTCTCACGTGGGACACTTCTCTACGTCTACCTCCATTTCAAATTTAGTGATGTCACAGCAGACGAGGCCAATCAGAGCGAACACAGACTCTCGCGAGATTACGAGACTTCGGGGCCTTTTGTTATTACACGGTTTAAATAAAGTTTTCTCTTTTTCTACAAAAACCCTTTTGATTCAGATCAACTAAAATGTCAATAAGGAGACTTCTGATGGAGACAAAGCTCCATAAGGTCAGACAGGGACGTTATGGCTGAGGGCAGTGGTGAGGTTGTAATGACTGCAGACACCAGCAGGGGGCAGCAGAGCACTAGTGGTGAGGTTGTAATGACTGCAGACACCAGCAGGGGGCAGCAGAGCACCACTGACATCAGCCAGGTTAACGGTCTCTGACTCTTTAGACTAGAGGTACTCAGCCCTGATCAACCAAAGAGCCGAACTGCTGAAAAATACCTCTGACAGAGCCTCAATCTACGAGGTAAAAAGTGGTAACAATGGGTTAAAGTAGCAATAAAACTGAGTGAAAGATGGCAGAAGTGGTCAAATGCAGCGAAAATGGGTGAAAGTTTTCAGAAAGTAGAAAAAATGAGTAAGAAGTGACAAAAAATGAGTAACAGGTGACCAACAAAATGGTCAA
The DNA here is from genome assembly GCF_018320785.1 of Cheilinus undulatus. Taxonomy (NCBI): domain Eukaryota; kingdom Metazoa; phylum Chordata; class Actinopteri; order Labriformes; family Labridae; genus Cheilinus; species Cheilinus undulatus. The sequence goes on along the minus strand of NC_054884.1, from coordinate 41,774,286 downwards.
AAGTGGCAAAAAATGAGTGAAAAGTGGCTAAAATTGGCAAAAACAGTTGAGAGTGACAAAATGGGCAAAAAAAAAAAAAAAAAAAAAAGGAAACAAGTAGTATTTAATGGCAAAAGGTAGCTTTAAAGGGCAAGATGTGGCAGAAAATGGTGAAAAAGTGGCAAAATAGTGGGGAAGAAAGGAAACAAGTGGTATTTAATGGGAAAAGGTATTTTCTTTGGGTGAAAAGTGGCAAAAAAAATGGTTAAAAAGGGGATAAAAGTGGCAAAAATGGGGAAAATTACAACAAGAAGTTGGAAAATTTTGGGCAAAAATAGGAAAAAGGGGGATATTTAAGGGGAAAAGGTAGCTGAAATGGGCAAAAAGTGGTAAAAAATGTAAAAACTGGGACAAAAGTGGCAAAGAAGAAACAAAAAATTGGGAAAAAAGAAAACAAGGGGTATTTAATGGCAAAAGTTAGCTGAAAAAGGCAAAAAGTGGCAGAAAATGGTGAAAAAGGGGCAAAAAGAAGAGACAAAAATTTGGAGAAAAAAAAAACAAGTGGTGTTTAATGGGAAAAGGTAGTTTATGTGGACAAAAAGTGGAAAAAATGTTGAAATGGCAAATAGTTTCCCCTTTTAAAGCTTTCTGGGGAAATAGAATTTAAAATGAAGAAAAAAAGAGCCACAGGCTGAGGTCGCTGGTTCAGGTGTTTGAGGGTGTCTCGTCTTTAATCAGAGATTCAGTCATGAAAACAAAGCTCAGTTACTGCTGAGTAAACTAAAGTGTGTTGTTCTGCTAGAACGTGTCGCTGTCTGATGTTCCACTGAATAATGAAGTATTATCATCAGTAAAACGTCTGTTAGTTAGAGAGCACTGATGAGTGAAGATCAGAGCTAACAGTTCCTGTCTGCAGAGAAAAGTTCTTTATCTAAAACATCAGAGACTTCTCCTCATCATCATTCCCTCTGTTTCATTTGGAAGAAGAGTGGAGAGCAGGGACGAGGATGATGAAGATGGGGTGAAGAAGAGTGATGGTGGGGTAAAACAGAAGACGGATGAAAATAGGAGGATGATGAAGATGATGAAGATGGGGATGATGGAGGTGTGGCAGCCCTGGGGGAGCGTGCTCCGTCTAAACATCGTTTAGCACTTTGTGACCTTCACTCTGTCGTTCTCTTCCTTCTTTCTTTCTTGTTCTTTCGCTCCGTTTGTTCAGTTTCCACTCGTTTAGCAGAAACCCAGGAGAGATGGAGCACCGCTGCACCTCCTCCTCCTCGCCATCTGAACCCGATTACCTCCAATAGAGAAGACTTTAAATAAAATCAGCCTCAGACCACATCTCTGAAACATCAGCATGGACTAAACTTTCTCTACAGCACACTGGGACCTTCAAAATAAAAGACTTTAAATAAAATCAGCCTCAGACCACATCTCTGAAACACCAGCATGGACTAAACTTTCTCTACAGTACACTGGGACCTTCAAAAAAAATTTTTTTAAACCAAATAAAATCTTCCTATCTTTATCCCTCCATCCATTGTCTTCCCTCTCCTCTTTCTCCCCCTCTCCACTCTTTCCCTCTCCTCTTTCTCCCCCTCTCCTCCATTTCCCCCTCTCCTCTGTCTTCCCTCTCCTCCGCCTCCCCCTCTCCTCTTTCTCCCCCCCCGTCGTCGCTATCCTTCATCCCCACCTCTCCTCCGTCTTCCCTCTCCTCTGTCTCTCCCTTCTCCTCTGTCTTTCCCCCTCCCCTTTCTCCCCCTCTCCTCCATCTCCCCCTCTCCTCTGTCTTCCCTCTCCTCCGTCTCCCTTTCTCCTCTGTCTTCCCTCTCCTCCATCTTCCCTCTCCTCTGTCTCCCCCTCCTTCGTCACCCCCTCTCCTCTTTCTCCCCCTCTCCTCTGTTTTTCCCCCTCCCCTTTCTCCTCCTCTCCTCCATCTCCCCCTCTCCTCTCTCTTCCCTCTCCTCTGTCTTTCCCTCTCCTCTCTCTTCCCTCTCCTCTGTCTTCCCTCTCCTCTGTCTTTCCCTCTCCTCTTTCTCCCCCTCTCCTCCGTCTCCCCCTCTCCTCTGTCTTCCCTCTCCTTCATCTCCCCCTCTCCTCTGTCTTTCCTTCTCCTCTTTCTCCCCCTCTCCTTCATCTCCCCCTCTCCTCTGTCTTCCCTCTCCTCTTTCTCCCCCTCTCCTCCGTCTCCTTTCTCCTCTGTCTTCCCTCTCCTCCTTCTTCCCTCTCCTCTGTCTCCCCCTCTCCTCTTTCTCCCCCCCTCCTCTGTCTTCGCTATCCTTCATCCCCACCTCTCCTCCATCTCCCCTCTCCTCTGGCTCTCCCTTCTCCTCTGTCTTTCCCCCTCCCCTTTCTCCCCCTCTCCTCCATCTCCCCCTCTCCTCTGTCTTTCCCTCTCCTCTGTCTTCCCTCTCCTTCATCTCCCCCTCTCCTCTTTCTCCCCCCTCCTCTTTCTCCCTCTCTCCTCCATCTCCCCCTCTCCTCTGTCTTCCCTCTCCTCCGTCTCCCCCCTCCTCTGTCTTCCCTCTCCTCCGTCTCCCCCTCTCCCCTGTCTTCCCTCCCCTCTTTCTCCCTCTCTCCTCTGTTTCCCTCTCCTTCACCTCCCCACCTCTCCTCTGTTTCCCTCTCCTTCGTCTCCCCCCCCGTGTCTTCCCTCTCCTGCATCTCCCCCTCTCCTCCTTCTCCCCCTCTCCTCTTTCTCCCCCCTCCTCTTTCTCCCTCTCTCCTCCATCTCCCCCTCTCCTCTGTCTTCCCTCTCCTTCATCTCCCCCTCTCCTCTGTCTTCCCTCTCCTCCGTCTTCCCTCTCCTTCATCTCCCCTCTCCTCCATCTTCCCCTCTCCCCTGTCTTCCCTCTCCTCTTTCTCCCTCTCTCCTCTGTTTCCCTCTCCTTCGCCTCCCCACCTCTCCTCTGTTTCCCTCTCCTTCGTCTCCCCCCCCGTGTCTTCCCTCTCCTTCATCTCCCCCTCTCCTCTGTCTTCCCTCTCCTCTTTCTCCCCCTCTCCTTCATCTCCCCCTCTCCTCTTTCTCCCCCCTCCTCTTTCTCCCTCTCTCCTCCATCTCCCCCTCTCCTCTGTCTTCCCTCTCCTCCATCTCCCCCTCTCCTATGTCTTCCCTCTTCTCTGTCTTCCCTCTCCTCGGTCTCCCCCCTCCTCTGTCTTTCCTTCTCCTCTTTCTCCCCCTCTCCTCTGTCTTCCCTCTCCTTCATCTCCCCCTCACCTCGGTCCTTCCGTCTCCTCTTTCTCCCCCTCTCCTTCATCTCCCCCTCTCCTCCGTCTTCCCCTCTCCCCTGTCTTCCCTCTCCTCTTTTTTCCCTCTCTCCTCTGTTTCCCTCTCCTTCGCCTCCCCCTCTCCTCCGTCTTCCCTCTTCTCTGTCTTCCCTCTCCTCCATCTTCCCTCTCCTCCGTCTCCCCCTCTCCTCTTTCTCCCCCTCTCCTCTGTCTTCCCTCTCCTCCGTCTCCTTTCTCCTCTGTCTTCCCTCTCCCCCATCTTCCCTCTCCTCTGTCTCCCCCGCTCCTCTTTCTGCCCCCCTCCTCTGTCTTCGCTATCCTTCATCCCCACCTCTCCTCCGTCTCCCCTCTCCTCTGTCTCTCCCTTCTCCTCTGTCTTTCCCCCTCCCCTTTCTCCCCCTCTCCTCCATCTCCCCCTCTCCTCTGTCTTTCCCTCTCCTCTTTCTCCCCCTCTCCTTCGTCTCCCCCTCTCCTCTTTCTCCCCCTCTCCTCTTTCTCCCCCTCTTCTCTGTCTTCGCTATCCTTCATCCCCACCTCTCCTCCGTCTTCCTTCTCCTCTGTCTCTCCCTTCTCCTCTGTCTTTCCCCCTCCCCGTTGTCCCCCTCGCCTCCATCTCGGCCTCTCCTCTGTTTTCCCTCTCCTCCGTCTCCCCTCTCCTCTGTCTTTCCTCTCCTCCATCTCCCCTCTCCTTCGTATCCCCTCTCCTTCATCTCCCCTCTCCTCTGTCTTGCCCTCTCCTCTGTCTCCCCCTCTCCTTCTTCTCCCCCTCTCCTCTGTCTTTCCCTCTCCTCCATCTCCCCCTCTCCTCTTTCTCCCCCTCTCCTCCATCTCCCTTTCTCCTCTGCCTTCCCTCTCCTCTTTCTCCCCTGCTGCTCCGTCTCCCCCTCCTCCTCCCTCTGTCTCTTGTTTCAGATTCTCGTCATGTTCAATCATTTTGAGCGGAAAATTTTTATCCCAGAGGCAAAGAAACAGCAGAACGTATTTTTCTCCTCCAACTCTCCTCCACCGTCCTCCTCCCTGCTCCTCTCCACTTCTCCTCCTCTTTGATATTTAAACTTTAAACCTTCTGGTCACCTTAGACATCCCGTTTCTCTGACTTTAGGAGTTTGAATTCTTCTATCATTGAAGGAGTTTAACCACAACAGCAGAAGCAGAGACAGGCTGTCAGTCAGACGGATCAATTCAGCAGAAAAGAATGTTAGACGGAACATTTTCTCTGAGCAGCTGACCACGGAACCAATTAATCTGTGAGAGAGACCGTATCTGAGCAGCCAGCCAAGGTTAGACTTCAAAACTGTTATTTTACAACTAAACACAAACCCAGGTCCAAAAAAGTTGGGACACGGTGTAAAATGAATAAAAACAGGAGTCAATTATATTCAGATCTTATAAACTAATATTTGATTCTCAGTAGAACAGAAACAACAGATCAGAGGTTAAACAGACATTTTAACATTTCAGAAAAATATTAGCTCATTCTGCTCTAAAAGCTCTCTACTTTCCAGCATTGATAGTTCCTTTCCAGATGTTAGAGCTGCCCACGCCATAGGCACTAATGCAACCCCATACCATCAGAGATGCAGGCTTTAGACCTGAGCCAGGAGAACAAGCTGGATGCTCCCTCTCCTCTTTAGTCCACAGGACATGGCGTCTGTGCTTTCCTCTGACCACAGAACAGTTTTCCATGTTTCTTCTGACCGCAGAACAGTTTTCCATGTTTCCTCTGACCACAGAACAGTTTTCCATGTTTCCTCTGACCGCAGAACAGTTTTCCATGTTTCCTCTGACTGCAGAACAGTTTTCCATGTTTCTTCTGACCGCAGAACAGTTTTCCATGTTTCCTCTGACCACAGAACAGTTTTCCATGTTTCCTCTGACCGCAGAACAGTTTTCCATAATTCCTCTGACTGCAGAACAGTTTTCCGTGTTTCCTCTGACCACAGAACAGTTTTCCATGTTCCCTCTGACCTAAGAACAGTTTTCCATGTTTCCTCAGTCCATGTTAAATGAGCTTTGGTCCAAAGAAGACAGTGCTGTTTCTGGATCCTGTTCACATATGGCTTCTTCTCTCCATGATCCAGCTTTAACTGTCATTGGTGGATGGCACGGCCAACTGTGTTGACAGACGATGATTTCTGGAATGTTCCTGAGCCCATGCAGTGATTTCACTACAGAATCATGCCTGTTTTTAATGCAGTGGTTTCATCCATCCATCCTCTGTCTTTGACATCCTTCGATCCTTCATGTTTATTAAACATTCCATACTCTGTCTTTGATGATGTCATCCTTCGATCCTTCATGTTTAATAAACATTCCATCCTCTGTCTTTTATGATGTCATCCTTCGATCCTTCATGTTTAATAAACATTCCATCCTCTGTCTTTGATGATGTCATCCTTCGATCCTTCATGTTTATTAAACATTCCATCCTCTGTCTTTGATGATGTCATCCTTCGATCCTTCATGTTTATTAAACATTCCATCCTCTGTCTTTGATGATGTCATCCTTCGATCCTTCATGTTTTATAAACATTCCATCCTCTGTCTTTGATGATGTCATCCTTCGATCCTAGATGTTAAATAAACATTCCATCCTCTGTCTTTGATGATGTCATCTTTCGATCCTAGATGTTAAATAAACATTCCATCCTCTGTCTTTGATGATGTCATGCTTTGATCCTTCATGTTTAATAAACATTCCATCCTCTGCCTTTGATGATGTCATCCTTCGATCCTTCATGTTTTATAAACATTCCATCCTCTGTCTTTGATGATGTCATCCTTCGATCCTAGATGTTAAATAAACATTCCATCCTCTGTCTTTGATGATGTCATCCTTTGATCCTTCATGTTTATTAAACATTCCATCCTCTGTCTTTGATGATGTCATCCTTCGATCCTTCATGTTTATTAAACATTCCATCCTCTGTCTTTGACATCCTTCGATCCTTCATGTTTATTAAACATTCCATCCTCTGTCTTTGATGATGTCATCCTTCGATCCTTCATGTTTAATAAACATTCCATCCTCTGTCTTTGATGATGTCATCCTTCGATCCTTCATGTTTATTAAACATTCCATCCTCTGTCTTTGATGATGTCATCCTTCGATCCTTCATGTTTAATAAACATTCCATCCTCTGTCTTTGACATCCTTCGATCCTTCATGTTTATTAAACATTCCATCCTCTGTCTTTGATGATGTCATCCTTCGATCCTTCATGTTTAATAAACATTCCATCCTCTGTCTTTGATGATGTCATCCTTCGATCCTTCATGTTTATTAAACATTCCATCCTCTGTCTTTGATGATGTCATCCTTCGATCCTTCATGTTTAATAAACATTCCATCCTCTGTCTTTGATGATGTCATCCATTAATCCTTTATGTTATTAAACATTCCATCCTCTGTCTTTGATGATGTCATCCTTCGATCCTTCATGTTTATTAAACATTCCATCCTCTGTCTTTGATGATGTCATCCTTCGATCCTTCATGTTTATTAAACATTCCATCCTCTGTCTTTGATGATGTCATCCTTCGATCCTTCATGTTTTATAAACATTCCATCCTCTGTCTTTGATGATGTCATCCTTCGATCCTTCATGTTTAATAAACATTCCATCCTCTGTCTTTGATGATGTCATCCTTCGATCCTTCATGTTTAATAAACATTCCATCCTCTGTCTTTGATGATGTCATCCTTCGATCCTTCATGTTTAATAAACATTCCATCCTCTGTCTTTGATGATGTCTGCGATCCTTCATGTTTAATAAACATTCCATCCTCTGTCTTTGATGATGTCATCCTTCGATCCTTCATGTTTAATAAACATTCCATCCTCTGTCTTTGATGATGTCATCCTTCATGTTTAATAAACATTCCATCCTCTGTCTTTGATGATGTCTGCGATCCTTCATGTTTAATAAACATTCCATCCTCTGTCTTTGATGATGTCATCCTTCGATCCTTCATGTTTAATAAACATTCTACCTTTAAACCAGTGATTGTGTGACCAATGTTAAATCACTGTAAGGCTCTAATAAATGATGTGTGTGTGTGTGTATTAATGTGTGTGTGTGTGTTTATGTGTGTGGCTTCCTGTCACTTTGATTGACAGCTCTGACAGCTCCATGATTGATTACCCTCCAGCCAACCAGAGCCTGTAGACTGTAGACCCTCCACAGCGTCTCTGTGTCAGCAGGCTCTCTGAGCTGTGAAGTTCCCATTACAGCGCGGGGTCATCAGCTGGGGCTGGGGTCAGAGGTTAAATGGCCCTCCTACACAGAGCTACAGAAAAAACACCACAGAAGAAGAGTTCAAAGTTCTGTTACTGCTGTGAAAGTGTGGCGATGAAAACATATCAGACTTAAATCCTGGTTATGAATTTCCCCGGGGTCCACTGGTCCCCGGTTTTGGGCTCTCTCAGAAGTAAAAGGTTGAAATGTTCCTCCTGTTGGTGTGTTCAGCAGGTCTGCTGGAGTCTACATCTGTAGGTTTATCTCCCTTCAGCTCCATCATAGTCTGTAATCAGACCAACAGTACACTAGCGTAGCTGCAGCTAACGATGATAGTACAGACTACTCATAGAGACAGTCATATTTATGATAGTCTTCCTGATAGGATGGTCCGTTAGGCTGGAACCCGTCAGAGGGTTGAACCTCAGAGACGGGAAAGCAGAACCAGTGAACAGGTACGAGTTCAGCTCAAAGTCGACCAACCAAAAAAAGAAACAACTTTAAGGAGAAAAACAAGGAACTAATCAAGAAGTTTTTCCCCAGGCGATGAACCAATCAGAGCTTCACACCGTGGTCACCATGGTAACCATGTGATGCTCGTATGAAGAAGGGCGTCCAGTCGTTAAATGTGATCATCGGACGGAAGAGAAAATAGAGGAAGAGGAGGAGAAAATAGAGGAAGAGGAGGAGAAAAGAGAGGAAGAGGAGGAAGAAGAGGAGGAGGGATGAAGGTTTGATTGATTTTCTGTCACTCTGCAGCTCAGAGAAGAAAGAAAAGCTGTTTGGCCGAAATGTTCAAATAACGTCTCTGAGGAGAAGTCAGAGTCCGTTGGGGTGTGTGTGTGTGGGTGGGTGTGGGTGTGTTTGGGTGTGTGTGTGTGTGTGTGGGTGGGGGTGTGTTTGTGTGTGTGTGTGTGTGTGGGTGTGGGTGTGTGTGTGAACACAGAAACATCAGAGCACTGAGAGAGCAGGCGAGTGTTTGTGTAACTGGCTGATAAACTTAATTAAACTTTATTGGAGTTAATTGATTTTCTCGTTAGAGCTTCCTCAGAAGCCCCGCCCCCTCAGAAAACACTCCCCAGTGACTGTTTTTATAAGTTTGTGTTTGTTTATTCTTCAGTACACAAACACACACAAACAGTATAAACAAACAACAACACTGCAACCAGAGAGATGAAAAATGAGAATAAACAGCAACCATTACTACTAAACCCAGAGACTGGACCCTGATAAACCCAGAGACTGGACCCTGATAAACCCAGAGACTGGACCCTGATAAACCCAGAGACTGGACCCTGATAAACCCAGAGACTGGAACCTAATAAACCAGAGACTGGACCCTGATAAACCAGAGACTGGACCCTGATAAACCAGAGACTGGACCCTGATAAACCCAGAGACTGGACCCTGATAAACCAGAGACTGGACCCTGATAAACCAGAGACTGGACCCTGATAAACCAGAGACTGGACCCTGATAAACCAGAGACTGGACCCTGATAAACCAGAGACTGGACCCTGATAAACCAGAGACTGGACCCTGATAAACCCAGAGACTGGACCCTGATAAACCAGAGACTGGACCCTGATAAACCCAGAGACTGGACCCTGATAAACCAGAGACTGGACCCTGATAAACCCAGAGACTGGACCCTGATAAACCAGAGACTGGACCCTGATAAACCAGAGACTGGACCCTGATAAACCCAGAGACTGGACCCTGATAAACCAGAGACTGGACCCTGATAAACCCAGAGACTGGACCCTGATAAACCCAGAGACTGGACCCTGATAAACCCAGAGACTGGACCCTGATAAACCAGAGACAGGACCCTGATAAACCAGAGACTGGCCCTGATAAACCAGAGACTGGCGCTGATAAACCAGAGACTGGACCCTGATAAACCAGAGACTGGCGCTGATAAACCAGAGACTGGACCCTGATAAACCAGAGACTGGACCCTGATAAACCAGAGACTGGACCCTGATAAACCAGAGACTGGCGCTGATAAACCAGAGACTGGCCCTGATAAACCCAGAGACTGGACCCTGATAAACCAGAGACTGGCCCTGATAAACCAGAGACTGGCCCTGATAAACCAGAGACTGGCCCTGATAAACCAGAGACTGGCCCTGATAAACCAGAGACTGGACCCTGATAAACCAGAGACTGGCCCTGATAAACCAGAGACTGGCCCTGATAAACCAGAGACTGGACCCTGATAAACCAGAGACTGGCCCTGATAAACCAGAGACTGGCCCTGATAAACCAGAGACTGGACCCTGATAAACCAGAGACTGGACCCTGATAAACCAGAGACTGGCCCTGATAAACCAGAGACTGGCCCTGATAAACCAGAGACTGGCCCTGATAAACCAGAGACTGGCCCTGATAAACCAGAGACTGGACCCTGATAAACCAGAGACTGGCCCTGATAAACCAGAGACTGGACCTGATAAACCAGAGACTGGACCCTGATAAACCAGAGACTGGACCCTGATAAACCAGAGACTGGCCCTGATAAACCAGAGACTGGACCCTGATAAACCAGAGACTGGCCCTGATAAACCAGAGACTGGACCCTGATAAACCAGAGACTGGCCCTGATAAACCAGAGACTGGACCCTGATAAACCAGAGACTGGCCCTGATAAACTAGAGACTGGACCCTGATAAACCAGAGACTGGCGCTGATAAACCAGAGACTGGACCCTGATAAACCAGAGACTGGCCCTGATAAACCAGAGACTGGCCCTGATAAACCAGAGACTGGACCCTGATAAACCAGAGACTGGCCCTGATAAACCAGAGACTGGACCCTGATAAACCAGAGACTGGCCCTGATAAACCAGAGACTGGACCCTGATAAACCAGAGACTGGCCCTGATAAACCAGAGACTGGACCCTGATAAACCAGAGACTGGACCCTGATAAACCAGAGACTGGACCCTGATAAACCAGAGACTGGCCCTGATAAACCAGAGACTGGACCCTGATAAACCAGAGACTGGCCCTGATAAACCAGAGACTGGACCCTGATAAACCAGAGACTGGCGCTGATAAACCAGAGACTGGCCCTGATAAACCAGAGACTGGACCCTGATAAACCAGAGACTGGCGCTGATAAACCAGAGACTGGCCCTGATAAACCAGAGACTGGACCCTGATAAACCAGAGACTGGCCCTGATAAACCAGAGACTGGCCCTGATAAACCAGAGACTGGACCCTGATAAACCAGAGACTGGCCCTGATAAACCAGAGACTGGACCCTGATAAACCAGAGACTGGACCCTGATAAACCAGAGACTGGCCCTGATAAACCAGAGACTGGCCCTGATAAACCAGAGACTGGACCCTGATAAACCAGAGACTGGCCCTGATAAACCAGAGACTGGACCCTGATAAACCAGAGACTGGACCCTGATAAACCAGAGACTGGCCCTGATAAACCAGAGACTGGACCCTGATAAACCAGAGACTGGCCCTGATAAACCAGAGACTGGACCCTGATAAACCAGAGACTGGCCCTGATAAACCAGAGACTGGACCCTGATAAACCAGAGACTGGACCCTGATAAACCAGAGACTGGCCCTGATAAACCAGAGACTGGCCCTGATAAACCAGAGACTGGACCCTGATAAACCAGAGACTGGACCCTGATAAACCAGAGACTGGACCCTGATAAACCAGAGACTGGCCCTGATAAACCAGAGACTGGCCCTGATAAACCAGAGACTGGACCCTGATAAACCAGAGACTGGACCCTGATAAACCAGAGACTGGCCCTGATAAACCAGAGACTGGCCCTGATAAACCAGAGACTGGACCCTGATAAACCAGAGACTGGACCTGATAAACCAGAGACTGGACCCTGATAAACCAGAGACTGGACCCTGATAAACCAGAGACTGGCCCTGATAAACCAGAGACTGGACCCTGATAAACCAGAGACTGGACCCTGATAAACCAGAGACTGGCCCTGATAAACCAGAGACTGGCCCTGATAAACCAGAGACTGGACCCTGATAAACCAGAGACTGGCCCTGATAAACCAGAGACTGGACCCTGATAAACCAGAGACTGGACCCTGATAAACCAGAGACTGGACCCTGATAAACCAGAGACTGGCCCTGATAAACCAGAGACTGGACCCTGATAAACCAGAGACTGGCCCTGATAAACCAGAGACTGGACCCTGATAAACCAGAGACTGGACCCTGATAAACCAGAGACTGGCCCTGATAAACCAGAGACTGGACCCTGATAAACCAGAGACTGGCCCTGATAAACCAGAGACTGGACCCTGATAAACCAGAGACTGGCCCTGATAAACCAGAGACTGGACCCTGATAAACCAGAGACTGGACCCTGATAAACCAGAGCCTGGACCCTGATAAACCAGAGACTGGACCCTGATAAACCAGAGACTGGCCCTGATAAACCAGAGACTGGACCCTGATAAACCAGAGACTGGCCCTGATAAACCAGAGACTGGACCCTGATAAACCAGAGACTGGCCCTGATAAACCAGAGACTGGACCCTGATAAACCAGAGACTGGCCCTGATAAACTAGAGACTGGACCCTGATAAACCAGAGACTGGCGCTGATAAACCAGAGACTGGCCCTGATAAACCAGAGACTGGACCCTGATAAACCAGAGACTGGCCCTGATAAACCAGAGACTGGCCCTGATAAACCAGAGACTGGACCCTGATAAACCAGAGACTGGCCCTGATAAACCAGAGACTGGACCCTGATAAACCAGAGACTGGCCCTGATAAACCAGAGACTGGACCCTGATAAACCAGAGACTGGCCCTGATAAACCAGAGACTGGACCCTGATAAACCAGAGACTGGACCCTGATAAACCAGAGACTGGACCCTGATAAACCAGAGACTGGCCCTGATAAACCAGAGACTGGACCCTGATAAACCAGAGACTGGCCCTGATAAACCAGAGACTGGACCCTGATAAACCAGAGACTGGCCCTGATAAACCAGAGACTGGCCCTGATAAACCAGAGACTGGACCCTGATAAACCAGAGACTGGCCCTGATAAACCAGAGACTGGCCCTGATAAACCAGAGACTGGACCCTGATAAACCAGAGACTGGCCCTGATAAACCAGAGACTGGCCCTGATAAACCAGAGACTGGACCCTGATAAACCAGAGACTGGCCCTGATAAACCAGAGACTGGACCCTGATAAACCAGAGACTGGCCCTGATAAACCAGAGACTGGACCCTGATAAACCAGAGACTGGCCCTGATAAACCAGAGACTGGACCCTGATAAACCAGAGACTGGACCCTGATAAACCAGAGACTGGCCCTGATAAACCAGAGACTGGCCCTGATAAACCAGAGACTGGACCCTGATAAACCAGAGACTGGACCCTGATAAACCAGAGACTGGCCCTGATAAACCAGAGACTGGCCCTGATAAACCAGAGACTGGACCCTGATAAACCAGAGACTGGCCCTGATAAACCAGAGACTGGACCCTGATAAACCAGAGACTGGACCCTGATAAACCAGAGACTGGCCCTGATAAACCAGAGACTGGACCCTGATAAACCAGAGACTGGCCCTGATAAACCAGAGACTGGACCCTGATAAACCAGAGACTGGACCCTGATAAACCAGAGACTGGCCCTGATAAACCAGAGACTGGCCCTGATAAACCAGAGACTGGACCCTGATAAACCAGAGACTGGACCCTGATAAACCAGAGACTGGCCCTGATAAACCAGAGACTGGCCCTGATAAACCAGAGACTGGACCCTGATAAACCAGAGACTGGACCCTGATAAACCAGAGACTGGACCCTGATAAACCAGAGACTGGCCCTGATAAACCAGAGACTGGACCCTGATAAACCAGAGACTGGCCCTGATAAACCAGAGACTGGACCCTGATAAACCAGAGACTGGACCCTGATAAACCAGAGACTGGCCCTGATAAACCAGAGACTGGCCCTGATAAACCAGAGACTGGACCCTGATAAACCAGAGACTGGCCCTGATAAACCAGAGACTGGACCCTGATAAACCAGAGACTGGCCCTGATAAACCAGAGACTGGCCCTGATAAACCAGAGACTGGACCCTGATAAACCAGAGACTGGACCCTGATAAACCAGAGACTGGCCCTGATAAACCAGAGACTGGCCCTGATAAACCAGAGACTGGACCCTGATAAACCAGAGACTGGCCCTGATAAACCAGAGACTGGACCCTGATAAACCAGAGACTGGACCCTGATAAACCAGAGACTGGACCCTGATAAACCAGAGACTGGCCCTGATAAACCAGAGACTGGACCCTGATAAACCAGAGACTGGCCCTGATAAACCAGAGACTGGACCCTGATAAACCAGAGACTGGACCCTGATAAACCAGAGACTGGCCCTGATAAACCAGAGACTGGACCCTGATAAACCAGAGACTGGCCCTGATAAACCAGAGACTGGACCCTGATAAACCAGAGACTGGACCCTGATAAACCAGAGACTGGCCCTGATAAACCAGAGACTGGACCCTGATAAACCAGAGACTGGACCCTGATAAACCAGAGACTGGACCCTGATAAACCAGAGACTGGACCCTGATAAACCAGAGACTGGACCCTGATCACCAGAGACTGGACCCTGATAAACCAGAGACTGGACCCTGATAAACCAGAGACTGGACCCTGATAAACCACAGAATGGACCCTGATAAACCAGAGACTGGACCCTGATAAACCCAGAGACTGGACCCTGATAAACCAGAGACTGGACCCTGATAAACAGAGACTGGTTCCTGATAACCAGAGACTGGACCCTGATAAACCCAGAGACTGGACCCTGATAAACCAGAGACTGGACCCTGATAAACAGAGACTGGTTCCTGATAAACCAGAGACTGGACCCTGATAAACCCAGAGACTGGACCCAGATAAATCCAGAGACTGGACCCTGATAAACCAGAGACTGGACCCTGATAAACAGAGACTGGACCCTGATAAACCAGAGACTGGACCCTGATAACCAGAGACTTGTTCCTGATAACCAGAGACTGGACCCTGATAAACCAGAGACTGGACCCTGATAAACCAGAGACTGGACCGTGATCACCAGAGACTGGACCCTGATAAACCAGAGACTGGACCCTGATAAACCAGAGACTGGCCCTGATAAACCAGAGACTGGACCCTGATAAACCAGAGACTGGACCCTGATAAACCAGAGACTGGACCCTGATAAACCAGAGACTGGACCTGATAAACCAGAGACTGGCCTGATAAACCAGAGACCGGACCCAGAAAAACCAGAGACTGGACCCTGATAAACCAGAGACTGGACCCTGATAAACCAGAGACTGGACCCTGATAAACCCAGAGACTGGACCCTGATAAACCAGAGACTGGACCATGAAAAACCCAGAGACTGGAACCTCATAAACACAGAGACTGTAAACTCATAAACACAGAGACTGGACCCTCATAAACCATAGACTGGCCCTGAAAAACCAGAGACTGGCCCTGATAAACCATAGACTGGCCCTGATAAACCAGAGACTGGCCCTGATAAACCAGAGACTGGACCCTGATAAACCAGAGACTGGCCCTGATAAACCAGAGACTGGCCCTGATAAACCAGAGACTGGACCCTGATAAACCAGAGACTGGACCCTGATAAACCAGAGACTGGCCCTGATAAACCAGAGACTGGCCCTGATAAACCAGAGACTGGACCCTGATAAACCAGAGACTGGACCCTGATAAACCAGAGACTGGACCCTGATAAACCAGAGACTGGACCTGATAAACCAGAGACTGGACCCTGATAAACCAGAGACTGGCCCTGATAAACCAGAGACTGGACCCTGATAAACCAGAGACTGGACCCTGATAAACCAGAGACTGGACCCTGATAAACCAGAGACTGGCCCTGATAAACCAGAGACTGGACCCTGATAAACCAGAGACTGGCCCTGATAAACCAGAGACTGGACCCTGATAAACCAGAGACTGGCCCTGATAAACCAGAGACTGGACCCTGATAAACCAGAGACTGGCCCTTATAAACCAGAGACTGGACCCTGATAAACCAGAGACTGGACCCTGATAAACCAGAGACTGGCCCTGATAAACCAGAGACTGGACCCTGATAAACCAGAGACTGGCCGTGATAAACCAGAGACTGGACCCTGATAAACCAGAGACTGGACCCTGATAAACCAGAGACTGGCCCTGATAAACCAGAGACTGGCCGTGATAAACCAGAGACTGGACCCTGATAAACCAGTGTCTGGACCCTGATAAACCAGAGACTGGACCCTGATAAACCAGAGACTGGAACCTGATAAACCAGAGACTGGACCCTGATAAACCAGAGACTGGAGCCTGATAAACCAGAGACTGGACCCTGATAAACCAGAGACTGGACCCTGATAAACCAGAGACTGGACCCTGATAAACCAGAGACTGGCCCTGATAAACCAGAGACTGGACCCTGATAAACCAGAGACTGGCCCTGATAAACCAGAGACTGGACCCTGATAAACCAGAGACTGGCCCTGATAAACCAGAGACTGGACCCTGATAAACCAGAGACTGGCCCTGATAAACCAGAGACTGGACCCTGATAAACCAGAGACTGGCCCTGATAAACCAGAGACTGGACCCTGATAAACCAGAGACTGGACCCTGATAAACCAGAGACCGGCCCTGATAAACCAGAGACTGGCCCTGATAAACCAGAGACTGGACCCTGATAAACCAGAGACTGGCCCGGATAAACCAGAGACTGGACCCTGATAAACCAGAGACTGGACCCTGAAAAACCAGAGACTGGACCCTGATAAACCAGAGACTGGACCCTCATAAACCAGAGACTTGACCCTGATAAACCAGAGACTGGACCCTGATAAACCAGAGACTGGACCCTGATAAACCAGAGACTGGACCCTGATAAACCAGAGACTGGACCCTGATAAACCAGAGACTGGCCCTGATAAACCAGAGACTGGACCCTGATAAACCAGAGACTGGCCCTGATAAACCAGAGACTGGACCCTGATAAACCAGAGACTGGCCCTGATAAACCAGAGACTGGACCCTGATAAACCAGAGACTGGCCCTGATAAACCAGAGACTGGACCCTGATAAACCAGAGACTGGACCCTGATAAACCAGAGACTGGCCCTGATAAACCAGAGACTGGCCCTGATAAACCAGAGACTGGACCCTGATAAACCAGAGACTGGACCCTGATAAACCAGAGACTGGCCCTGATAAACCAGAGACTGGCCGTGATAAACCAGAGACTGGACCCTGATAAACCAGAGACTGGCCGTGATAAACCAGAGACTGGACCCTGATAAACCAGAGACTGGACCCTGATAAACCAGAGACTGGCCCTGATAAACCAGAGACTGGACCCTGATAAACCAGAGACTGGCCCTGATAAACCAGAGACTGGACCCTGATAAACCAGAGACTGGCCCTGATAAACCCGAGACTGGCCCTGAAAAACCCGACTCAGGACCCTGATAAACCAGAGACTGGACCCTGATAAACCAGAGACTGGCCCTGATAAACCAGAGACTGGACCCTGATAAACCAGAGACTGGACCCTGATAAACCAGAGACTGGCCCTGATAAACCAGAGACTGGCCCTGATAAACCAGAGACTGGACCCTGATAAACCAGAGACTGGACCCTGATAAACCAGAGACTGGCCCTGATAAACCAGAGACTGGCCGTGATAAACCAGAGACTGGACCCTGATAAACCAGAGACTGGCCGTGATAAACCAGAGACTGGACCCTGATAAACCAGAGACTGGACCCTGATAAACCAGAGACTGGACCCTGATAAACCAGAGACTGGCCCTGATAAACCAGAGACTGGACCCTGATAAACCAGAGACTGGACCCTGATAAACCAGAGACTGGACCCTGATAAACCAGAGACTGGCCCTGATAAACCAGAGACTGGACCCTGATAAACCAGAGACTGGCCCTGATAAACCAGAGACTGGACCCTGATAAACCAGAGACTGGCCCTGATAAACCAGAGACTGGACCCTGATAAACCAGAGAATGGACCCTGATAAACCAGAGACTGGACCCGGATAAACCAGAGACTGGCCCTGATAAACCAGAGACTGGACCCTGATAAACCAGAGACTGGACCCTGATAAACCAGAGACTGGCCCTGATAAACCAGAGACTGGCGCTGATAAACCAGAGACTGGACCCTGATAAACCAGAGACTGGCCGTGATAAACCAGAGACTGGACCCTGATAAACCAGAGACTGGACCCTGATAAACCAGAGACTGGACCCTGATAAACCAGAGACTGGCCCTGATAAACCAGAGACTGGACCCTGATAAACCAGAGACTGGCCCTGATAAACCAGAGACTGGACCCTGATAAACCAGAGACTGGCCCTGATAAACCAGAGACTGGACCCTGATAAACCAGAGACTGGCCCTGATAAACCAGAGACTGGACCCTGATAAACCAGAGACTGGCCCTGATAAACCAGAGACTGGACCCTGATAAACCAGAGACTGGACCCTGATAAACCAGAGACTGGCCCTGATAAACCAGAGACTGGCCCTGATAAACCAGAGACTGGACCCTGATAAACCAGAGACTGGACCCTGATAAACCAGAGACTGGCCCTGATAAACCAGAGACTGGACCCTGATAAACCAGAGACTGGCCCTGATAAACCAGAGACTGGACCCTGATAAACCAGAGACTGGCCCCTGATAAACCAGAGACTGGACCCTGATAAACCAGAGACTGGACCCTGATAAACCAGAGACTGGCCCTGATAAACCAGAGACTGGCCCTGATAAACCAGAGACTGGACCCTGATAAACCAGAGACTGGCCCTGATAAACCAGAGACTGGCCGTGATAAACCAGAGACTGGACCCTGATAAACCAGAGACTGGCCGTGATAAACCAGAGACTGGACCCTGATAAACCAGAGACTGGACCCTGATAAACCAGAGACTGGACCCTGATAAACCAGAGACTGGCCCTGATAAACCAGAGACTGGACCCTGATAAACCAGAGACTGGCCCTGATAAACCAGAGACTGGACCCTGATAAACCAGAGACTGGCCCTGATAAACCAGAGACTGGACCCTGATAAACCAGAGACTGGCCCTGATAAACCAGAGACTGGACCCTGATAAACCAGAGACTGGCCCTGATAAACCAGAGACTGGACCCTGATAAACCAGAGACTGGACCCTGATAAACCAGAGACTGGCCCTGATAAACCAGAGACTGGCCCTGATAAACCAGAGACTGGACCCTGATAAACCAGAGACTGGACCCTGATAAACCAGAGACTGGCCCTGATAAACCAGAGACTGGACCCTGATAAACCAGAGACTGGCCCTGATAAACCAGAGACTGGACCCTGATAAACCAGAGACTGGCCCTGATAAACCAGAGACTGGACCCTGATAAACCAGAGACTGGACCCTGATAAACCAGAGACTGGCCCTGATAAACCAGAGACTGGCCCTGATAAACCAGAGACTGGACCCTGATAAACCAGAGACTGGCCCTGATAAACCAGAGACTGGCCGTGATAAACCAGAGACTGGACCCTGATAAACCAGAGACTGGCCGTGATAAACCAGAGACTGGACCCTGATAAACCAGAGACTGGACCCTGATAAACCAGAGACTGGACCCTGATTCCTGAAACATTTCAGGTACATTTATCATTAGTACAGACTTCACCCGTGTCACTGATCTAACTGTTGTGTTAGAGGGACATGTAACCGTTCATGAAAGGTTCTGAGGTTTTATTCTGGGTTTTATTCTGAGTTTTTATTCTGAGGTTTTATTCTGAGGTTTTATTCTGAGGTTTTATTCTGAGGTTTTATTCTGAGGTTTTATTCTGAGTTTTATTCTGAGGTTTTATTTTAAGGTTGTATTTGAAGGTTTCACATAAAGGTTTTATTCTGAGGTTTTATTCTGGGTTTTATTTTTAGGTTTTATTCTGAGGTTTTATTCTGAGGTTTTATTCTGAGGTTTTATTCTGAGGTTTTATTCTGAGGTTTTATTCTGGGTTTTATTTTTAGGTTTTATTCTGAGGTTTTATTCTGAGTTTTATTCTGAGGTTTTATTTTAAGGTTGTATTTGAAGGTTTCACATAAAGGTTTTATTCTGGGGGCTAAATTGTGATGTCCTGTTCTCTCTTTCGTCCTACAGGGGGCGCTGTGGTTCCACTCATAAACACGACTGCACCAGATCAACATTCTTTTCTTCTCTCCGTCTGTTTGTCTCCTCAGAGCTGATTGATTAGAACAAATCATAATCAGGATTACTTTGATTGATTTTCTCATGAAACACCGTCTCTCATTTATTTTACTTCTGAATCAAATCTGATCATCGAACACCAAGAACATTTCAGCAACACTGAAAACGAGGAAAATCAGAGAAAACACACAAGTATATGTGAGTTATAATATCCTATAATAAAAGATAAATCTACCTGAGTTAAACCTGTGAAGCTCTTTGGATGTGTAAGAACATTTAAATAAAGACAGTTTGATTTATAACATGGTATCATAATGAATAAATCTGTAGTCTGTTTTAAAACTGTTCTTTTGTTTTTTAGGGCCGAACTGAAACCAGGAGAGACTGATCTCCACGATCGTATCTTCACCATCGTAGAGGGATGAAACGAGACTGGATTAATAATCCTGCTCCATCCTTGCCTCTGATGATGTCATCCTTTGATATACAGTAACTTACAGTTTATAAACATTCCATCCTTGCCTTTGATGATCGTGTTAAGCTGTAATGCTGTAAACTGTCCCTCTCCTGGATTGAATCATAAGTAGAATCATCACATTGTCCTCTCCTGTACAGAGTCAGGAACATTTCTGGCTGTTCTTCAATCTTTATTTTTTCTGAGCTTCTTCATGTTAATTTGTTTTAATCAGATGTGAATAACTGAGCTGTACCTGTGCTTTTTATTTCTGATTTTTCAGCCTCGTTTTGCCTGTTTTTGTAGTATTTTCACTCAGTAACATCATGGATGAGATATGAGGCTGGAGCTGTGATCATTTATAAACTTTAATGTTCAAATCCAGCGGTCCTAAATGGTCTGACAACGTGGAAACAGAAATATCACCATGATCAGCTGATGTATTGATAAGACGGCTGAGAGGAGTGCTGTAAATGCTGCTATCTTTATTATGTCCCTGTTTTTAAAGACTGAGCTGGTTTTAGGTGTTTAGGCGGATATTTTTTAATTTTTTGCCTGTGAATTGTTATCTTTGTGACATTTCCCTGTCTTTCTCCAACCCCCCCCCCCCCCCCCCCCGCTGTGACGCCCTGTGTTTCCTGTATGTCTGGTGGTGTCACAGATTTACATACCCAGTCCCCTGGTGGGACGTCCGAGGACGCCATGACACGACCCAGAGAGAGAGAAAGGTTTCCTGTGGGACTGGGCCGCTCTCTCTGTGTCACTGCCTCTGCTTTCTTTTCGTTAAAAGTCAAAGTGACAAACCGGCTTCTTTCCACGCCGTTTGACCCGTCTGTGTCTGCGTGGAGGAGGAGGTTGACGCTGCTTTCAGATCCTCTCTGTGTCTGTAGAGCTAAACTGGGACGGTTAAAAACGTGGAGCGGGACGGTCAACCTTAAACACCAGAGAGGGGCTGATGGTCTCTCTGCTCTCAATATTAAACCCGTTTCATTTCTATGATCAGATTCTAGACTGTTTAAGGAGCTGACGCTGTACGGAGGCCACCATGTGCCCGCAGTTTTTAAAGAAAACATTTAAGACTTTTAAGATCACAGATTTACTGTAAAAACCTTTTTTGTTATTTAGCGATTCCTCTGAGTTCCTCAGTATTGATCTTTTAACCCGTTGATATATTTATCACCGGCTGAAATGGTTGCCTCTGTTTGTCTGCTGTTGCTGTTCATATCTCAGACCTGTGTTTACAGCCGTCTGTCCCGTTGATGGTTGTATAAAGACACACATATATACCTTCAGCTCCTCTTTTCTGTCATTGATGTTTGCTGCAGTGACTCCTTCTTAGCCGTCTGCTCTCAGGACCTGGACTTTCTGGTCCTGGGAATGAATAAAGTTTAAACTGAACTGAAAGTTGAAGTGTTTTTTGGATTCTAGGTTGTTTTTAGCTGACCTGTGGCCTCTACTGCTCAGTGCTGCAGCCATGGTGTCTGATATCACCGCGTTGGTCTGTGAAGGAAATCAGACACATGAGGGCAGAGCATGGACAGGAATGAGACCCAGAAAAAAGGGCTCAAACATCTGTCTGAGCCCGTAGTGAGGGCGTTTTTAGGTCTGTGCTGCAGAAGCAGGGACGTTTCTGGACCAGAGTAACCTAGCTGTGCTGGCTAAAGCGGCTCCTGCTGCAGTTAATCTACATGCAGAGACCACGGAGCCAAAACATCAGATTATAACCCACTGAGGGAATTCTGCAGCAGGATCATCCTCAGCTCCGTCTGCCTGTTGGCCGTTTGTCTGCAGCTCCACAGCGCTCAGAGAGGAGGAGCACGCCGCCTTTAATCGTGTTGAATTTGCAGTTTTGTTTTGAATTCAGAGATAATTAAAAAACCAAACTGAAGGAGAAAATAAGAAACGTGTGCGTGCGTCTCTGGGGTAATATGCTGCTAATTAAACACTCAGGACTTTCCATCATTTCAGCACAATTAAAAACAGGACAGAGAGAGAGGAAGTCATTTATTTTTCCATCACACATCAGCGGTGGTCAAACAGCGGCCTGTGGACCAAATATGGGCCCTCACAACCCAAACTAATGCAGCTATTATAGTAAGACTGCATGGCTGTTATATAAACCTCCATCCCTCCTCTCTGGCTCCTCCCTCATCTTTTCTTTTCATTCAGGAACCAGTGGGGGGCGCTGATCGACAGAGGGTTAAAGGTCATCAGAGTTCAGGGAGACAGCGCCCCCTGTCAGAGGATCACCAGTGCTGGTGTCACCAAACCTGGGTTTCAGCGTCTGATCCCCGTCATTTATCTAGTCAAACTTTCAACCCTCCACCCTGACCTTTAACCCTTCATTCCTCCACCCTGACCTTTAACCCTTCATCCCTCCACCCTGACCTTTAGCCCTTCATCCCTCCAACCTGACCTTTAACCCTTCATCCCTCCACCCTGACCTTTAACCCTTCATCCCTCCACCCTGACCTTGAATCCTTCATCCCTCCACCCTGACCTTCAGCCTTTCATCCCTCCACCCTGACCTTTAACCCTTCATCCCTCCACCCTGACCTTGAATCCTTCATCCCTCCATCTGACCTTTAACCCTTCATCCCTCCACCCTGACCTTTATCCCTTCATCCCTCCACCCTGACCTTTAACCCTTCATCCCTCCACCCTGACCTTTAACCCTTCATCCCTCCACCCTGACCTTGAATCCTTCATCCCTCCACCCTGACCTTTAACCCTTCATCCCTCCACCCTGACCTTTAACCCTTCATCCCTCCACCCTGACCTTGAATCCTTCATCCCTCCACCCTGACCTTGAATCCTTCATCCCTCCACCCTGACCTTTAGCCCTTCATCCCTCCAACCTGACCTTTAACCCTTCATCCCTCCACCCTGACCTTTAACCCTTCATCCCTCCACCCTGACCTTGAATCCTTCATCCCTCCACCCTGACCTTCAGCCTTTCATCCCTCCACCCTGACCTTTAACCCTTCATCCCTCCACCCTGACCTTGAATCCTTCATCCCTCCACCCTGACCTTTAACCCTTCATCCCTCCACCCTGACCTTTAACCCTTCATCCCTCCACCCTGACCTTTAACCCTTCATCCCTCCACCCTGACCTTTAACCCTTCATCCCTCCACCCTGACCTTGAATCCTTCATCCCTCCACCCTGACCTTTAACCCTTCATCCCTCCACCCTGACCTTGAATCCTTCATCCCTCCACCCTGACCTTGAATCCTTCATCCCTCCACCCTGACCTTTAACCCTTCATCCCTCCACCCTGACCTACAGCCTTTCATCCCTCCACCCTGACCTTTAACCCTTCATCCCTCCACCCTGACCTTTAACCCTTCATCCCTCCACCCTGACCTTGAATCCTTCATCCCTCCACCCTGACCTTTAACCCTTCATCCCCTCACCCTGACCTTTAACCCTTCATCCCTCCACCCTGACCTTTAACCCTTCATCCCTCCACCCTGACCTTGAATCCTTCATCCCTCCATCTGACCTTGAATCCTTCATCCCTCCACCCTGACCTTTAACCCTTCATCCCTCCACCCTGACCTTGAATCCTTCATCCCTCCACCCTGACCTTTAACCCTTCATCCCTCCACCCTGACCTTGAATCCTTCATCCCTCCACCCTGACCTTTAGCCCTTCATCCCCCCACCCTGACCTACAGCCTTTCATCCCTCCACCCTGACCTTTAACCCTTCATCCCTCCACCCTGACCTTGAATCCTTCATCCCTCCACCCTGACCTTGAATCCTTCATCCCTCCACCCTGACCTTTAACCCTTCATCCCTCCACCCTGACCTTGAATCCTTCATCCCTCCACCCTGACCTTTAACCCTTCATCCCTCCACCCTGACCTTGAATCCTTCATCCCTCCACCCTGACCTTTAACCCTTCATCCCTCCACCCTGACCTTTAACCCTTCATCCCTCCACCCTGACCTTGAATCCTTCATCCCTCCACCCTGACCTTGAATCCTTCATCCCTCCACCCTGACCTTGAATCCTTCATCCCTCCACCCTGACCTTTAGCCCTTCATCCCTCCAACCTGACCTTTAACCCTTCATCCCTCCACCCTGACCTTGAATCCTTCATCCCTCCACCCTGACCTTGAATCCTTCATCCCTCCATCTGACCTTTAACCCTTCATCCCTCCACCCTGACCTTTAGCCCTTCATCCCTCCACCCTGACCTTTAACCCTTCATCCCTCCACCCTGACCTTTAACCCTTCATCCCTCCACCCTGACCTTGAATCCTTCATCCCTCCACCCTGACCTTTAACCCTTCATCCCGCCACCCTGACCTACAGACAGTCATCCCTCCACCCTGACCTTTCACCCTTCATCCCTCCACCCTGACCTTTAACCCTTCATCCCTCCACCCTGACCTTGAATCCTTCATCCCTCCATCTGACCTTTAACCCTTCATCCCTCCACCCTGACCTTTAACCCTTCATCCCTCCACCCTGACCTTGAATCCTTCATCCCTCCACCCTGACCTTCAGCCTTTCATCCCTCCACCCTGACCTTTAACCCTTCATCCCTCCACCCTGACCTTTAACCCTTCATCCCTCCACCCTGACCTTTAAACCTTCATCCCTCCACCCTGACCTTGAATCCTTCATCCCTCCATCCTGACCTTTAACCCTTCATCCCTCCACCCTGACCTTGAATCCTTCATCCCTCCACCCTGACCTTGAATCCTTCATCCCTCCACCCTGACCTTTAGCCCTTCATCCCTCCAACCTGACCTTTAACCCTTCATCCCTCCACCCTGACCTTTAACCCTTCATCCCTCCACCCTGACCTTTAACCCTTCATCCCTCCACCCTGACCTAAAGCCCTTCATCCCTCCACCCTGACCTTGAATCCTTCATCCCTCCACCCTGACCTTTACCCCTTCATCCCTCCACCCAGACCTTAATCCCGTCATCCCTCCACCCTGACCTTTAACCCTTCATCCCTCCACCCTGACCTTTAACCCTTCATCCCTCCACCCTGACCTTGAATCCTTCATCCCTCCACCCTGACCTTTAGCCCTTCATCCCTCCAACCTGACCTTTAACCCTTCATCCCTCCACCCTGACCTTGAATCCTTCATCCCTCCATCCTGACCTTTAACCCTTCATCCCTCCACCCTGACCTTGAATCCTTCATCCCTCCACCCTGACCTTGAATCCTTCATCCCTCCACCCTGACCTTTAGCCCTTCATCCCTCCACCCTGACCTTTAACCCTTCATCCCTCCACCCTGACCTTTAACCCTTCATCCCTCCACCCTGACCTTTAACCCTTCATCCCTCCACCCTGACCTTTAACCCTTCATCCCTCCACCCTGACCTACAGCCTTTCATCCCTCCACCCTGACCTTTAACCCTTCATCCCTCCACCCTGACCTTTAACCCTTCATCCCTCCACCCTGACCTTGAATCCTTCATCCCTCCACCCTGACCTTTAGCCCTTCATCCCTCCACCCTGACCTTTAACCCTTCATCCCTCCACCCTGACCTTGAATCCTTCATCCCTCCACCCTGACCTTTAAACCTTCATCCCTCCACCCTGACCTTTAATCCTTCATCCCTCCACCCTGACCTTTAACCCTTCATCCCTCCACCCTGACCTTGAATCCTTCATCCCTCCACCCAGACCTTGAGGCAATCATACCTCAACCCTGTCCTTGAATCCTTCATCCCTCCACCCTGACCTTGAATCGTTCATCCCTCCACCCTGACCTTTAGCCCTTCATCCCTCCAACCTGACCTTAACCCTTCATCCCTCCACCCTGACCTTTAACCCTTCATCCCTCCACCCTGACCTTTAACCCTTCATCCCTCCACCCTGACCTTTAATCCTTCATCCCTCCACCCTGACCTTGAATCCTTCATCCCTCCACCCTGACCTTTAACCCTTCATCCCTCCACCCTGACCTTGAATCCTTCATCCCTCCACCCTGACCTTTAACCCTTCATCCCTCCACCCTGACCTACAGCCTTTCATCCCTCCACCCTGACCTTTAACCCTTCATCCCTCCACCCTGACCTTTAACCCTTCATCCCTCCACCCTGACCTTGAATCCTTCATCCCTCCACCCTGACCTTTAGCCCTTCATCCCTCCAACCTGACCTTTAACCCTTCATCCCTCCACCCTGACCTTGAATCCTTCATCCCTCCACCCTGACCTTTAACCCTTCATCCCTCCACCCTGACCTTGAATCCTTCATCCCTCCACCCTGACCTTGAATCCTTCATCCCTCCACCCTGACCTTTAGCCCTTCATCCCTCCAACCTGACCTTTAACCCTTCATCCCTCCACCCTGACCTTTAACCCTTCATCCCTCCACCCTGACCTTTAACCCTTCATCCCTCCACCCTGACCTTTAACCCTTCATCCCTCCACCCTGACCTTTAACCCTTCATCCCTCCACCCTGACCTTGAATCCTTCATCCCTCCACCCTGACCTTTAACCCTTCATCCCTCCACCCTGACCTTGAATCCTTCATCCCCCCACCCTGACCTACAGCCTTTCATCCCTCCACCCTGACCTTTAACCCTTCATCCCTCCACCCTGACCTTTAACCCTTCATCCCTCCACCCTGACCTTGAATCCTTCATCCCTCCACCCTGACCTTTAGCCCTTCATCCCTCCAACCTGACCTTTAACCCTTCATCCCTCCACCCTGACCTTGAATCCTTCATCCCTCCACCCTGACCTTGAATCCTTCATCCCTCCACCCTGACCTTGAATCCTTCATCCCTCCACCCTGACCTTTAGCCCTTCATCCCTCCAACCTGACCTTTAACCCTTCATCCCTCCACCCTGACCTTTAACCCTTCATCCCTCCACCCTGACCTTGAATCCTTCATCCCTCCACCCTGACCTTTAACCCTTCATCCCTCCACCCTGACCTTGAATCCTTCATCTTTCCACCCTGACCTTCAGCCTTCCATCCCTCCACCCTGACCTTTAACCCTTCATCCCTCCACCCTGACCTTTAACCCTTCATGATTCAAACACCTAAATGACTGTGAAGTGTGGATGGTGGTAGGTACAGTTTGTAGACAGTCGGCTGTGAGAGCTGCACGATCTGCATCAGGTAAATGAACCGCATCGATACGCAGCCAGAGTCTACGGCTGCGTTTCTCTGAGGTCAGAGGTCGCCTAATAATGAACTAGTTTACTCTCATAAATTAAGTCAAAGTTTCCTCCTCATCACTTTAATCAGAGCAGCATTTGACTCGACTGAACCCTCAGGTTCAATAATGAATTCACGCCAACACCTCGCTGTGTTTGAGATCAATAAAAGATGCTAAATATCCGCTCACTGCTGGGGTCACATCCACGCTCAGAGAGGTCAGAGCGCTGCGCTTTAATGAGACAAGAAGAAAATAACACAGCAAACTTTCTTCTTCTTCAGCTGCAGGAAGTGAGAACATCACGCTCGCTCCCACCCCCCTCTCCCCTATGAGCAGTACAGGATGGAATGTTGGTGAAGCTGGGGATGTTGGGGCTCTACCTTCCTTTGTTGTCAAATAGTAGACCATAGCTGGCAACTTTTGGTAAGGTGGGTGGATCTGACTGTTTGTTTTTAAACTGACAGAAAATTAAGGCAAGGGTGGAATCATTTTTAAAGGCATAAAGGATGAAATAATTTTCAAAGTCAAGGATGAAATATTTTATATTCTTTAAACAATGACACCCCCTTTTATAGGAAAGTACAGAATGTTTAATAAAGTCAAAGAAAATAGACTATCTCCACAGGCAAGAATGGAATGTTTAATAAGTATTAAAGGCAAGGGTGGAATGTTTAATATGCTTGAAAGGCAAGAATGGAATGTTTATATGCTTTAAAAGCAAGGATGGAATGTTTTATATGCTTTAAAAGCAAGAATGGAATGTTTAATATGTATTAAAGGCAAGAATGAAATGTTTACAGGGCTCAACAGTCCGAGCGTTTCAATCGCATTTGCGCCTAAACATAGGTGTGTGCAAACTGTAAAAAATATTTAGGGGCACAGGTGCGAAAAAAAAATCAGCCGAATGAGAGATCCACCCAGGGGGCCTCACTTTGAGCATTTTTTTCTTCTCTGTCTTTCTGTACGTCAGACTAGTTTGTATATGACTAAAATGACCACAGTATGTGCATACAACGCTGTCTGAGCATAAAGTTTACCTGGTCGTCACACCTTGGTTAATCCCTCAAGATATCCTTTTTCTGGAGATCGGTGTGATCCGTGATCAAGTATGCGCACGCAGTGTCGGCCTCGGTCCCCGCCTCTCTCTCTCTCTCTCCCCGTCTCTCCCTCTCTGCCTCTCTCTCTCCCCCTCTCTCTCTCTGCCTCTCTCTCAGTCTCTCTCTCTCCCCCTCTCTCTCTCTGCCTCTCTCTCTCCTCCTCTCTCTCTCTCTCCCTCTCTGCCTCACTCTCTCGCTCCCTCTCTCTATCCCCACCTCCCTCTCCCCCCCTTTCTCTCTCCCTCCCTCTCTCTCTCCCCTCTCTCCCTCTCTCTCCCCCTCTCTCTCTTTGCTGTCTCCCTCTCTCTCTCTCCCCCCTCTCCCTCTCTCTCTCTCTCCCCCTCTCTCTCGCTCTTTCTCTCTCCCGCTCTCTCTCTCTCTCTCTTTCTCTCTCCCTCTCTCTCTCTCTCTTTCTCTCTCCCTCTCTCTCTCTCTCTCTCTCTCTCCCCGTCTCTCCCTCTCTGCCTCTCTCTCTCCCCCTCTCTCTCTCCCCTCTCTCTGCCCCTCCCTCTCTGTCTCCCTCTCTCTCCCCCTCTCTCTCTCTCTCCCTCTCTCTCTCTCCCACTCTCCTCTCTCTCCCCCTCTCTCTTTCCCTCTCCCCTCTCTCTCTCTCTCTCTCCCCTCTCTCTCGCTCTTTCTCTCTCCCCGCTCTCTCTCTCTCCCCCTCCCTCTCCCTCTCTCTCTCTCTCTCTCCCTCTCTGCCTCTCTCTCTCTCTCTCTCCCTCTCTCTCCCCCTCCCTCTCCCGCGCTCTCTCTCTCTCCCACTCTGCCTCTCTCTCTCTCTCCTCTCTCTCCCTCTCTCTGCCCTCCTCTCTCTCTCCCTCTCTCTCCCCCTCCCTCTCTCTCTCTCCCCTCTCTCTCTCTCTCCCCTCTCCCTCTTTCTCCCCTCTCTCTTTCCCTCTCCCCTCTCTCTCTCTCTCTCCCCCTCTCTCTCGCTCTTTCTCTCTCCCGCTCTCTCTCTCTCTCTCCCTCTCTCTCTCCCCCTCCTCTCTCTCTCTCTCTCCTCTCTCTCCCCCCCTCTCTCTTTCTCTCCTGCTCTCTCTCCCTCTCTCTCTCTCTCCCCCCTCTCTCCCCCTCTCCGTCCCTCTCTCTCTCTCTCTCTCTCTCTCTCTGTTTCACAGAAACTCTGATTACGTCTGTCCGTTCAGCTGCTGTTCTGCATCCTCTCTTGTCAAATGTCACTTTCTACAGTTGTTTAGTTTGAGAATTTATGATAAAACTCCGTAAAGTTGCCGGGCTCAGGGCCTGACATTAATGGTTGCCTGAATGCCCGGGGCAACTTCAAAAAGCTGACGGGCAAGCAAAATTTGTTAAGGACTTGCCCAATTGGGTAAGCATGACTCTGAGCTTTTCTATTCATTCATTTTATTATTTTCCTCTCTTGTTTCTGTTACTACGGAGCCCCTGAGTAGCCAGGTGCAGTGTGTCTCTGCCTCCATTGGCTGAGTGTCTGCTGACGAGCAGACAGCTGCACAGACTTTAACTACAAACCTTTATGAAGGTAAACACTGTCATCAGTAAAGATTCATGGTAGGTCACATCAATAAAGCTGTTACCCACATAAAGAAGACAGGCCTTAACTTCCAAATTTAAGCGTTTATTATTTTAAATCCCTGTTTTATTACCGTCTGATGCCTCGATGGAGGAGTGTGTGTGAGAGAAGAGAGCAGAGGAAGTCCACCAGTGCTGCATCTCTTCAGTTTGTTCATTCATTCAGGTCTGCTGTTGTGTTTAATCTGAAGCTTCCTATTTCCTCGTTTTAACTTTTTCTCCAGCCACCGATGCTCTCTCACACCCAGATCTATGACAATTATGCCGATGCACATCATCAACGAGCATAACACACACGGATCACACGTGGAGATGACGTCATATCTAGGGAAAGTTGTCCAAACGTGGGTGTTTAATTTGATCTTTATGCACTACTGGTCAGAAATACTGTCTAAAGAGCAGAAATATAAAACCAAAGCTCCAGAATGAGGCAGGGTGAAAGGATGGAGAGCTGCAGGAGTAAGGCAGGGCTGGGTTTAGTTATTTGGAGGCCCAGGGCAAAGACCAGTATGAGCCCCCCCTCTCCCTTTTACTAAAGAGTTAATAATGAGTGGAAAAAAATGAGAAGGCATCTCTTTTATGTTAATGAAGCCACAGAACTGCAGTAAATGCCCCAGTGTGAGATATAAACACCCAGATATCCAACCATCATTCATCATTTTCTTTGAAAAGCATCTCAGAGCTCAAACTCAGCTCATTCTAAGATCTTAAAAATCTTTAGGCCAGGTGAACAATGATAACGCTGGTGCTTGGCCAAAGACTGGTATCTCCAAAATGACCACTTTTCAGGGAATGAGAAGTTTATAATTTATAAAATGATATAAATATGATTTATAAAAACAAATTAAAACCATAAAAAATTAAGATCCAAGGTTTTAGCCTGATGTCATGATAAATAAATAAAATAAATAAATGCTCATTATCAGTGACAGATTGTTTCTTATGGTACTATACAGACATTTGTATCCCACCCACACCTCATACCAGAGTCTGCTTAGAGTCGGCCTCATGACCATTTTAAGCTCTGGGACAGAAGTGTACCTAAGTTAATTATTATTATTCAGAGGACCTGGAGAATGTTTAAGGATAGATGGAGCTACCCACGATTACTGCAAGATAGCCTAAACATTAGTAACATTAAAGACAAAATTAAATTGCAAGAATTTTTCAAAACTTGATGATTTTACCTTTCAGTACATTTTGTATACAAATTCATTAAATAGTTTTGTTTTTAAATGGGTATTTGGATCACGTTTATTAAGGAAACACTATTTGATCAATTTTCATTGTGCCCCTAAATTTCTTTATGTGCTCCTATTTTTTTCAACTTAGGAGCACATGTGCTCCTTGGGAAAAAAGTTAGCATCAAGCCCTGGTTTATATGCTTTAAGAGCAGGGATGGAATGTTTTATAATCTTTAAAGGCAAGGATGGAATGTTTTAAATGTATCAAAGGCAAGGATGGAATGTTTTATATGCTTTAGAGGCAAGGTTGGAATATTTCATATGCTTTTAAGGCAAGGATGGAATATTATGTATGTATTAAAGGCAAGGATGGAATGTCTAATATGTTTTAAGGCAAGGATGGAATGTTTAATATGCTTTAAAGGCTGGGATGGAATGTTTCATAAGTTTCAAAGGCAAGGTTGGAATATTTTTATATTATTAAGGCAAGGATGGAATGTTTTCCAAGCCATGAAGGTAAGGATGGAATGTCTAATATGCTTTAAAGGCAGGGATGGAATGTTTTATAAGTTTCAAAGGCAAGGTTGGAATATTTTTATATTATAAAGGCAAGGTTGGAATGTTTAATATGCTTTAAAGACAAGGTTGAACAGTTTTTTTATGTAATAAAAGTGAGGTTGGAATGTTGGTGTCATGTGACACCGATGCTTTCTTCTAAATGAATGACTGTAGGCAAACAGCCTTCAGCCGCAGCTCTCCTCTACAAGCTTATACTAGAAAAAATATGAAAATATCTATCTCTAAATGTGATAAAGATCACATGTTGATTCTTATTCATTAATTACTATTCAAAGTACAGTAATCCTCCCTATCCCTAGAAGAGCTGCGGTGTCTGAATACACCTCCGTGTGCAGCGTCTGGGTCTCCTGGTGATAAATGATGGACTCAGCGTTCAGTTCTGGTCCTGGTCTCCATGGAGCATGCCCAGATGGTCAGTGTGACATGAACACAGTCTGTCCTACTGACCCTATTCTGTGAGCAGCAGCCTTTTCTACTCCTGACCGACTTTAACAATCTCTGCTTTCAGATGCCGCATTAGTTCTTAACCTCCAGCTGGGCTTCAGGTAGTGAAGACAATGGGCTCGTCCAATCACAGCTCAGCTCTTCCTTCTTTAATCTCTAAGGTTGTGTTGAAGAGCAGTGGTTCCCAGCTGGTGGGTTGGGACCAAAAACGGCTCATGGAGCTGTTTTCTGTGGGTCAGGGATGTTTGCCTGGGAAAGAAACCGTGGTGCTTTCTGATAACTACAGGCTTAATAAAAGGATAAGGACATTCCTGACCTAGGCTGCCCATAACGGGGGGGAAAAGGGGAGGGCTTTCTGGGGCCCAGTGTTACACCCAGCCTAGGGTATACTAGACGTAACATAAAGGTTGAACCTCTCCTTCCTTACTTCCAAGATGAATTTACACAAAAGGGGTCAGGAAACGAGTTTGCAGTCCACAAAATAAAATTCACTGATTTCTTTTTCTTTTTACTTTCCACAAGTTACCTCAGGGAGATGTAGCAAAAAAAAAAATTACAAAAACACTCTCAAAAATCAAAACACTTACCTAATCTTAACAAAGGAAATTTATACAAACCTAAACTGGCTCCCTAACCAAAAAACAGGAGAAAATGGTTACCCCAAAAAAGCTACACTCCCCTACCTACCAGGACTGCTATAAGTTTTAAATTTTAGTTTTAACAAATTACAAAATCACAATTGATCAACACAATGAATGCTGTGTAACAGAGGTTGGCTGTCAGCAAGGAGGGTCAGCATCTCCACTCCCGCTGTCTTCTTTTGAATTAGTGGCTATCAGCCTCCGCCAATAGCAGCCGATGACGCCACATCACTCCTCCAATAATCGGCTGGTGCGCGCCTTCGCCGTTGTCCAGTCGGCAGCAAAGCTTAAGGTGGAGGAGCAGAGAGCGAGAGACAGGTGGAAGAAAACACACTACTCTATACAACATGCTACAACAAAACAATACAATACAAATGACTCACAGTCATAACACCCAGCAAAACTGGGGGCCATGGGGGTCAACAAAATCATGAACCATTACAAAGTTAGGCTGTGAAAACAATAAATATTTTTATGTTAGTGTGAGAAACATTCTGTCCTTATCATTTAACATGATGTTGTCCTTTAAAGTTTGTAAACATTCTCCTCTTGCCTTTGAAGATGATGTCATTCTTGAAAGTTTGTAAACATTCTCTTCTTGACTTTGAAGATGATGTCATCCTTGAAAGTTTGTAAACATTCTCTTCTTGACTTTGAAGACGATTCTTAGACTTCTCAGACATACCATAATATTAGGGACAGCCAGCTGAGGATTTTGACTGTCCTCCCTGTTTGCTTTCCTTCCTTTAGTCTGGTTTTTCTCATGTCGGAATCTCCACTGTGGAATCGTCCCAGCA
This sequence comes from Cheilinus undulatus, assembly GCF_018320785.1. Classification (NCBI taxonomy): domain Eukaryota; kingdom Metazoa; phylum Chordata; class Actinopteri; order Labriformes; family Labridae; genus Cheilinus; species Cheilinus undulatus. The sequence goes on along the minus strand of NC_054884.1, from coordinate 41,740,660 downwards.
GCTGAAGTCTCAGTCTGAGAGGTCTAGTGGGAGCCCAAAGTCTGCTGGACCTGTCCTAATATCTGAGCTTGGTTAAGCTTCTAAAATGGTCTGGACCCCATCTCTGATCTTGGCCGTCTCAGGCTGCAGTAAATAAACCTCTCTGTGCTCATTGATTGATCTGACAGCATCTTGTTGTCGATGCCATGTTCCTGTCCAACTGTCGACCCTCCGTTTACATCTCAGAACACTCAGCGCTCAATCAGAGCAGACATCAGCCTGTCTGTTTGTGTGTGAAACATGGAAACTCCATTATAACCACAGCAGCAGGACACTAGCATTAGCCGCTAACAGCCCGTCTCTGTGTGTGATCCCCTGGAGATGAAGAAGGGACCATCAATCGCCCTCCTCCGCCTCCTTTAAACTTCACACAGTCACATCTCTCTCAGGTGGGTGATTAAACCCATTAAATCAGCTGTTCAGAGAGCGAGCGGGCGAGCGAGAGAGAGAGAGATGAGGAGCGCTCAGATCAGTGAGGAGGATCTCTGTGAGGGTTTCATCAGGAGCTCGTTACAGACACTTGATGTCTTTAACGAGGTTTTCCTGCAGCTCCTGATCCTTACCCACACACAGAACAGCTCGTTAACCAATCACACGGCCCGCTGCGCACCTGACCACCACCAGGCCGTACATAACGTAACATACTGTAACGTAACGTTAGAAATCGACCTCACAATGATCTGATTGATTCAATCATTTATCCTCCTCCTCCTCTTCCTCTTTTAGTCCTGGATAACGTCTGTTTCCATGGCTACCATGGTCCCATTGCCGAATGAGTTCTGATCAGATTATCAGGTATAATCCAGATTATAATGACAGCGAATGTTTAAATATTTAACACTTTAATATTTTATTCCATTTCTTTGGTTCAATCTTCAGACGTCCTGCTCCGCTCTGTTTTATGATTTTATAGATTTATTCATTTAAACTCTTTTATCCTGTCCTCTCTTACCCTAACCCTAAACGGGAAGTAACCTGATTTTCTTTCAGACGTTTCAGCGAGTATTTCTGCTCTGAGAGCCTCTAAAACCATCTTCATACAGTAAAAACAGTGCTGTGCTGCTGTGTTCTGATTGGACGAGGATCTGAGGGGCTGATGAATCAGTGATCACTGATTCTTCTTTTATAGAAACACAGAGAAGAATGTTATTTATCAGAGTGATGGAGACGTCTGATCCTCCAGAATATTCTAAAAGCATGATCATCATGGCCGCCCTCGTTATGAAGGCTAAGGAGTCGTGTCTGTGTGTCGTTAACGACTCGAGCCTGGACCTGAAAGGACTCGTCTGCAGGACTCCTGGCGTGGAGGTTCTGGTCCCTGCCTCCATGTTTCTGACAGAAATATTTCTGCTTGATTTGAACGTCTGAATGATTAAAAAAGTGAAGTTCCCTCTGAGGGTCTCCCTGAAGACCTCGCCACGGCTTCAAACCCTCGCTGGTCATCTGTGGACAAGCTGACTGATGATTGGAGGCAGCTCAGATCAATCAGAGAGCTCAGAGTTTAGAGGATGAGAGCGCCCTGAAGCATTCTGGGAAATATCTCATATGCCCTCTGAAGTTGGATCAGATTGGCCTGAGTGGCGGCGTTTGATGGTGAAAGGATGAATAAAGACTGATCTAAAGGAGGAAGTCTTCATCAGAGAACATCTGGAACCTTTGGCTCCAACACGGTCTGAAATCAGGACGCCAAGGTGGACCCATATATCCATCCATCCATCCGACCGTCCGTCTGTCCATCATCCATCCATCCGTCCATCCATCATCCATCCATCAGTCCATCTATCCATCCATCATCCGTCTGTCCGTCTGTCTGTCCATCCATCATCCATCCATCAGTCCATCCATCCATCCATCATCTTCCGTCCGTCCGTCCATCCATCATCCATCCATCAGTCCATCCATCATCTGTCTGTCCGTCTGTCTGTCCATCCATTATCCATCCATCAGTCCATCCATCCATCCATCATCCATCCATCATCCAACCATCATCCGTCCATCTTGAGTATATTCAGGGTTAGTTGGTGTCGTTTCCTTTAACTTCAGTGAGTCTAAACCAGAGTGTCTGTTTGTTTTCTAGAGTACTATAGTCAGAATTTTTTCCACCTCTGTGAAATGAAGAGTTAGATGATGGATGGAGGATGGGATCGCTGCTGAGTCTCTGTCCTAAGTTTACCCAAAAGTTGCCCTGTGAGTTGCTGCTGTCACGACGTCCATCTCTGAGAGTCGGTCTGTCTGTCCTAAAGGTCGCCGTCAGAGAGACTGAGTAAAAACTAATGAGAGGAATAAAAAAAACACATTAGAGCGGAGACAGTGAGAGCTCCTTAAAGACGTTAACGAGAGCCATAAAGAGGAGAAATTAAAGTTTTAATGGGAGCCACCATCACACACCTGAGAGGGGGGGGCGTGTCCGGAGGCTGGTCAGTTTGTCTCGTTAATGACCCCTCCCACCTTAACGAGTTAACGAGCTCATAATGACAGCTCGTTAAGATGGACAGACAGACGGCGCCAATAAAACACCATTAAGGCTCTCTCTCTAACGACCCACCTGCTGTAACCATGACAACCACTCTGAACAGTCTGTCAATCATATTTCATGTTAATTAGCTCTGATTAAAACCTTTCTGTGAGTGATGAAGAGGTTTTCAGTTAACCAGAGAGGTCCTGGAGAGGTTTGAGAAGTCTTTAAGGAAACTGGGATCCTTGAAGAGGTCCTTGAGGTCCTTGACTTGATACTAAAGGTCCTTGATGGGGTCCTTATAAGTACGTTGGCCCTCAGAGTCTGTGATGTGGTCCTCAGAGTCTGTGATGTGGTCCTCAGAGTCTGTGATGTGGTCCTCAGAGTCTGTGATGTGGTCCTCAGAGTCTGTGATGTGGTCTTCAGAGTCAGTGATGTGGTCCTCAGAGTCTGTGATGTGGTCTTAAGAGTCTGTGATGTGGTCCTCAGAGTCTGTGATGTGGTCTTTAGAGTCTGTGATGTGGTCTTCAGAGTCTGTGATGTGGTCCTCAGAGTCTGTGATGTGGTCTTCAGAGTGTGTGATGTGTCCCTCAGAGTCTGTGATGTGGTCTTCAGAGTCTGTGATGTGGTCCTCAGAGTCTGTGATGTGGTCTTCAGAGTGTGTGATGTGTCCCTCAGAGTCTGTGATGTGGTCTTCAGAGTCTGTGATGTGGTCCTCAGAGTCTGTGATGTGGTCTTTAGAGTCTGTGATGTGGTCCTCAGAGGTGGAGTGTCTACCTGTTGTGTCGGTGAGGAACTAAAAGATCTGAAGGTTCTTCCTGTTTCAGGATATTTGGACTGTTGTTTTTGCCCTGATCCATGGACCTGGTCACTAATCAATAAACCAAAATAGACCTATAGATGGATTCAGCTGTGATCAGTAGAGTCTCTGTGAACATGGCCACTGTTTCTTCAGTGAGTCTGCCCCTCAAGGAAACTGCGAGGACGACTGAAAGAGTCAGAAACGTTTTAAAAATACGACAGTCTCTGTGTGTGCTTGTGTTAGTGTGTTTAAGTGTTAGTGTGTTTAACTGTGTGTGTGTGTTTTGTGCGTGTGTGTTTTAGTGTGTGTGTTCTGTGCGTGCGTGTTCCGGCTAATCTTCTCTGATGACCGCTGGGAACGCCATGATCGTCACATCATCACTCTCACGCTCTCCTCAGTAATTAGTAGTCCTGTGTTCTTCTCGCCAAGCTGTTCCTGGGCTCTCTCAGCTGCCAATCACAGCGAATCCCCCAGCAATTCATCGACCAATCAGACGCAGGGAGAGATGGCAGTGAGGGAGCCTTGCAGCTACAAACAGAGAGAGTTTAAATCCACTCACCGGCCTGGTTCTGGAGCGAATGGCCATGAAATTAGTCTGATTGTTCATGAAAACAAAACAGCAGCTCAATAATGAGGCGAAAGAAGAATGATGAAGTCACCTGATGCAGACTGATATTTACAGGTGATGTAGACTGATATTTACAGCTGATGTAGACTGATATTTACAGCTGATATAGACTGATATTTACAGGTGATGTAGACTGATATTTACAGCTGATGTAGACTGATATTTACAGCTGATGTAGACTGATATTTACAGCTGATGTAGACTGATATTTACAGCTGATATAGACTGATATTTACAGCTGATATAGACTAATATTTACAGGTGATGTAGACTGATATTTACAGCTGATATAGACTGATATTTACAGCTGATATAGACTGATATTTACAGCTGATATAGACTGATATTTACAGGTGATGTAGACTGATATTTACAGCTGATGTAGACTGATATTTACAGGTGATGTAGACTGATATTTACAGGTGATGTAGACTGATATTTACAGCTGATGTAGACTGATATTTACAGCTGATGTAGACTGATATTTACAGCTGATGTAGACTGATATTTACAGCTGATATAGACTGATATTTACAGCTGATATAGACTGATATTTACAGCTGATGTAGACTGATATTTACAGCTGATATAGACTGATATTTACAGGTGATGTAGACTGATATTTACAGGTGATGTAGACTGATATTTACAGCTGATGTAGACTGATATTTACAGCTGATGTAGACTGACATTTACAGCTGATGTAGACTGATATTTACAGCTGATATAGACTGATATTTACCGCTGATATAGACTGATATTTACAGCTGATATAGACTGATATTTACAGCTGATATAGACTGATATTTACAGCTGATACAGACTGATATTAACAGCTGATTCAGATCGATATTTACAGCTGATACAGACTGGTATTAACAGGTGATGTAGACTGATATTTACAGCTGATGTAGACTGATATTTACAGCTGATATAGACTGATATTTACAGCTGATGTAGACTGATATTTACAGCTGATACAGACTGAAATTAACAGCTGATACAGACTGATATTTACAGGTGATGTAGACTGATATTTACAGGTGATGTAGACTGATATTTACAGCTGATGTAGACTGATATTTACAGCTGATGTAGACTGATATTTACAGCTGATGTAGACTGATATTTACAGCTGATGTAGACTGATATTTACCGCTGATATAGACTGATATTTACAGCTGATATAGACTGATATTTACAGCTGATATAGACTGATATTCACAGCTGATACAGACTGATATTAACAGCTGATACAGATCGATATTTACAGCTGATATAGACTGATATTTACAGCTGATATAGACTGATATTTACAGCTGATATAGACTGATATTTACAGCTGATACAGACTGATATTTACAGCTGATATAGACTGATATTTACAGCTGATATAGACTGATATTTACAGCTGATATAGACTGATATTTACAGCTGATACAGACTGATATTTACAGCTGATGTAGACTGATATTTACAGCTGATGTAGACTGATATTTACAGCTGATATAGACTTATATTTACAGCTGATACAGACTGATATTTACAGCTGATATAGACTGATATTTACAGCTGATATAGACTGATATTTACAGCTGATATAGACTGATATTTACAGCTGATATAGACTGATATTTACAGCTGATATAGACTGATATTTACAGCTGATATAGACTGATATTTACAGCTGATACAGACTGATATTTACAGCTGATATAGACTGATATTTACAGCTGATATAGACTTATATTTACAGCTGATACAGACTGATATTTACAGCTGATATAGACTGATATTTACAGCTGATATAGACTGATATTTACAGCTGATATAGACTGATATTTACAGCTGATATAGACTGATATTTACAGCTGATATAGACTGATATTAACAGCTGATATAGACTGATATTTACAGCTGATATAGACTGATATTAACAGCTGATATAGACTGATATTAAAGTTACTGTTGCCTATTGTCTTTTCTCTTTTCACTGTCCATACTCTGAGAACGCCCACAGATTTCTTCCAGGGATGTTTTCCAAAAATGAAACTGAGATTCACAGATCAATTTTGTTGAATTTGGAGGTCAAAGGTCACTGGGCTTGTCTTTAAGATGACTCTAAATCACATGTCCAATTGTCATCATTTGACCCAACATCTGCATCGTTAACAACGCTGCACACAAGACTCAGACTGAGAGAAACTCTCCTGATGAAATGAAGGTTGTTGTCTCTTTCCCACAGCTGCTGATTCATTCTGCTCCCTGATTGGTCACATCACACCGCCACAGTGTTCCTCTGCTCAGCATTTGTATTAATTAAACAGGCAGGGTGGTTAGCTAACATGCTAACAGCCCAGAGATCATTTACACTCTAAAAACCTACAATTAAATTATTATCATTAAAGTGTTTGAGTAAACACAGGGAGCACCTCGTTAGCACTCTAATGCTAACGAGCTGATATTGGTTCTGCCTCTTTCACTGAGTAATTAAATCATTACTGTGACATTCAGCTCATTTGTCTGAAGGCCGCTGTCGCAAGGCCCTCGATATAGAGCTCATATTTACAGCTGGCTGATGTAGACTGATATTTACAGCTGATATAGACTTATATTTACAGCTGATATAAACTGATATTTACAGCTGATACAGACTGATATTTACAGCTGATATAGACTGATATTTACAGCTGATATAGACTGATATTTACAGCTGATATAGACTGATATTTACAGCTGATATAGACTGATATTTACAGCTGGTGTTGGTTTACAGCTGATATAGACTCAGACAGCTGAGTATAGAGGATATTTACAGGACTGTAGACTGAGTATTTACAGGAGTACAGGACTGAGACCAGAGTGAGGAGTCCAGGACTGATATTTACAGCTGATATAGACTGATATTTACAGCTGATATAGACTGATATTTACAGGAGTCCAGGACTGATATTTACAGCTGATGTAGACTGATATTTACAGCTGACTAGACTTATAGTTTTACAGCTGAGTCCAGACTGATATTTACCGGAGTCCAGAGGAGTCCAGGACTGAGACCAGAGTCCGGATAGTCCAGGACTGATATTTACAGCTGATATAGACTGATATTTACAGCTGACTGAGACTGAGTCCAGAGGAGTCCAGGACTGAGACCAGAGTCTAGAGGAGTCCAGCTGAGACCAGAGTCTAGAGGAGTCCAGGCCTGATATAGACTGATATTAGAAGTTCCAGGACTGTTGCCCATTGTCTTTTCTCTAGACTGTCCATACTCTGAGACCACAGATTTCTAGGGATGTTTTCCAAAAACTGAAACCAGAGTCAGAGAGTCCAATTTTGAGACCAGAGTCTGGAGGAGTCAAAGGTCACTGAGACTTGTCTTTAAGAGACTCTAAATCCATGACTGAGACCAGATTGTCATCATTTGATTCCAACATCTGCATCGACCAGAGTCCACAAGAGTCCAGACTGAGACCAGAGTCCTGATGAAATGAAGGTTGTTGTCTCTTTCCCACAGCTGCTGATTCATTCTGCTCCTGATTGGTCACATCACACCGCCACAGTGTTCCTCTGCTCATGATTCCAGGACTGAGACCAGAGCAGAGGAGTCCAGGACTGAGACCATGCTAACAGTCCAGAGATCATTACACTCTAGACCTACAATTAAATTATTATCATTAAAGTGTTTGAGTCCAGGACTGAGCACTCTAATGCTAACGAGGAGTCTGCCTCTTTCACTGAGTAATTAAATCATTACTGTGACATTCAGCTCATTTGTCTGAAGGAGTCCAGGACTGAAACCAGAGTCATTAGAGGAGTCCAGGACTCAGACCAGAGTCTGGAGGAGTCCAGGACTGAGACCAGAGTCTGGAGGAGTCCAGGACTGAGACCAGAGTCCGGAGGAGTCCAGGACTGAGACCAGAGTCTAGAGGAGTCCAGGCCTGAGACTAGAGTCTAGAGGAGTCCAGGACTGAGACCAGAGTCTAGAGGATTCCAGGACTGAGACCAGAGTCTAGAGGAGTCCAGGACTGAGACCGGAGTCCAGAGGAGTCCAGGACTGAGACCAGAGTCCGGAGGAGTCCAGGACTGAGACCAGAGTCCGGAGGAGTCCAGGACTGAGACCAGAGTCCAGAGGAGTCCAGGACTGAGACCAGAGTCTAGAGGAGTCCAGGACTGAGACCAGAGTCTAGAGGAGTCCAGGCCTGAGACCAGAGTCTAGAGGAGTCCAGGACTGAGACCAGAGTCTAGAGGAGTCCAGGACTGAGACCAGAGTCTAGAAGAGTCCAGGACTGAAACCAGAGTCTAGAGGAGTCCAGGACTGAGACCAGAGTCTGGAGGAGTCCAGGACTGAGACCAGAGTCTAGAGGAGTCCAGGACTGAGACCAGAGTCTAGAGGATTCCAGGACTGAGACCAGAGTCCGGAGGAGTCCAGGACTGAGACCAGAGTCCGGAGGAGTCCAGGACTGAGACCAGAGTCTGGAGGAGTCCAGGACTGAGACCAGAGCCTAGATGATTCCAGGACTGAGACCAGAGTCCAGAGGAGTCCAGGACTGAGACCAGAGTCCGGAGGAGTCCAGGACTGAGACCAGAGTCTAGAGGAGTCCAGGACTGAGACCAGAGTCTAGAGGAGTCCAGGACTGAGACCAGAGTCTAGAGGAGTCCAGGACTGAGACCAGAGTCTAGAAGAGTCCAGGACTGAAACCAGAGTCTAGAGGAGTCCAGGACTGAGACCAGAGTCTGGAGGAGTCCAGGACTGAGACCAGAGTCTAGAGGAGTCCAGGACTGAGACCAGAGTCTAGAGGATTCCAGGACTGAGACCAGAGTCCGGAGGAGTCCAGGACTGAGACCAGAGTCCGGAGGAGTCCAGGACTGAGACCAGAGTCTGGAGGAGTCCAGGACTGAGACCAGAGCCTAGATGATTCCAGGACTGAGACCAGAGTCCAGAGGAGTCCAGGACTGAGACCAGAGTCCGGAGGAGTCCAGGACTGAGACCAGAGTCTAGAGGAGTCCAGGCCTGAGACCAGAGTCTAGAGGAGTCCAGGACTGAGACCAGAGTCTAGAGGAGTCCAGGACTGAGACCAGAGTCTAGCTGGTACTCTTTAACAGCTTTTCTCCCTTGTTTGGCCATCATCATGTTGTTAATGGAAACTCTGGTTTTCTACTAAGATTAAAACTGAGTGGGGTACTGGTCAGACTGGAATTTTGAACAGGGAGCAAGACTAGCCTGGGTTTAAAGGTCAAGGATGGAGTGTTTTATAGACATTAAAGGATGACATCATCTTTCTATAGCTCAGTAACGACCTACTCTGCTGGTGTAGGTCCTGTTGGTGAAGCCCAGGGTGTTGAGGCCTTTCCTCCAGCGTAGGACTGTTGGAGAGTTGATGAGGTGGGTGGATCTGGTGAGGACCGCCCTCCTTCCAGTGATCTCTTTGATTCAGATCGTTAAAGCTGATTCCAGGTTTATCAGGTATTCAGGATCAGTGGATTCATTAGAGAGAGCTCTAAACTCACTGACTGACAGAAACCTGTCTCTGAGCCCCTGAGTCTGTGTAGTCCACAACCCGGCCCCTGTCACCTCGCTGATCTGATCCCTGTTCGCTGTTTAAATCAGCTCAGAGCATGTCGTCAGGCCCCTCCCTCTCCACCCTCTGACCCCGTGAATGTCAGGACGCTGTGCTGATCTGGATCCAGCTGTGGGGAACAAAAGACTCACCAAAGATGTTCTATTGATGCGATGCTCCTCTCACTGCAGCTTTGAACACAGCCAGAGTCCCAATGCTTACAAATGTCAGTGAACACATTGCTCGGCTGCACGCACGTGTTTCTGACGCCGCCACGGTGAGAAGAAATAAACATCACAACAGGAGGAGAGATATGAAACGCTGATTGTTTGATTTGAACCAATAAATCCACGAGCAGCTCTTTAAATAAAGGTTTGGACAAAAACGTGTCTGAGTGTGTGAGGAAGACTGTGGCGAAGGTCGACAGAGTTTAAGATCAGAGCTACTGGAGAGTCACATGACCCGAAACCTGACGACTGCCAGCATCTCACGGTGACGACAGCGAAACCGAACCAACCCAGAGATGCCGCACAGACGGCGGGTCTTCAACCTCCAGATACGTTTTTAATCTAAGCCACACCCACAGCTCTGTCAGACTCCTCAGGCTAAACCCAGGATCAGAAATCAGAGAGAGTTTATGTTTGTGTTCAAATTAGAAATAGTAGGATGGTGATGTAACATTCTTTTCCCCCTTTATATGCTACTTGGTGTGGGAAGAAAAACAACATTACATCTCTGTGGTTCCATTCTTTGAGCTTTATTCCCTTTTTCAATGTAGAGCAAAGAGCAGAACAGTAGGGCTGTAACATTCTTTTTCCATTATGGTGTAATTGGTACAGGTGTTAGGTGTCGAGTTATGGGCCAGGATTATGTACTCCTTTTTAAATCAAAGAATGGAACAGTGGAGCTGGAACATTCTTTTATTGTGTATTTGTGAAATGGTACATGTGTAAAAAAAAGAATGTTACAGGTCAGTATTTTGATTTGGATCTTTTCTGTGGATCATAGAACCAAACTCTAGGACTGTAACATTCTTTGTATCCTAAAAGTGTGACCTGATGCAGATAATACTAGAATGTTACATCACCAGTATTCCATTCATTGAATGTCCTGTTTAGAGAATGGATTTTTTGGGTGGTAACATTCTTTTCTCATGTATGTGTGACCTGGTGAATGCAGTATTCCATTTTTTCTTTGATCTTTGTTTCTTTTTTTTTTCTTAAGATCACAGAGTGGAACTCTGGGGCTATAACATTCTCTTTCCCTATACCTGTGTCCTGCTATAGGTATTTTGTGAAATAAAATAATGTTACATCACCTGTGTTCCATTGTCAGATCTTCATTCAGGAATAAAAGAGAATTTCTGTCTGGAAAACTAAAAAAACTAAAAAACAAAATAAGAACATAATAAAATAAAACAGATAAAATGATAAAAATAAACCATATTTTTTAAATTCTTAGTTTAATCTGACAGAATGGAGGAACAGTTGTTCCAGGGTTTTCTCTCTGAGTTCTCAGCAGTGAGAGAAAACAGTTTGTTTCTACTCTGCTGTTATTAAAGAGTTCTCAGTTAAAACCCGGGCCCACATAGACCAACAGCTGACAGACAAGGTCTGAACCCTGACCTTGGACATCAGACCAATGACAGCAGAGTCCGGGATCAGAGATGTGGTAAAAGAATGTTGTAGGTGGAGGTGCTGAGTTGGCACTCTGATCTTATTTAAAGAGTCTGTCTGTCAGACGCTCTGAGGCTGATCTGCATACACTGCTGTTAATTAGCTCTGTCAATCATCCTGCAGACGGGATTCAAACACCCGTCACGTTCCTCGTTGATCCTCCTTCACTCCCTCAGCTCGGCCTGTGATTGGTCCATCTCCAACTGTCAGTCAAACACCCTCAGAAGTCTCTTTTTTGAATAAAAACGTTCCTGGTCCCTCAGAGTGATTTTAATATTTAATACCTGTTTTTTTTAACAGAAACCTGACAGACAGAGCCCAGGGAAAACTGCACCCTTTCTTTATCTGGTCTAAAGCTGGTACAGAAACAAAAACCTGCTCTGTGGAGGCGGAGACCTCTCCACACCGCTGCTTAAAAATGTTCTCAGAACCATCACAACAGCCCATAGAGGGAATTTGGGAAGGACACAGCCTTTCAAAATAAAACTCAGAGGGTGAGAGGATGATGGTCTCTCTCTGTCACATTCACCACGGCCAATCAGAGCAGCTAAACATAAACAGGGGAGGCGTGCTCCTCTAACGAGGACTTAACTCCAGAGTGGGATCTCTGCAGCATCTGTCAGCCAGGACTGTTCACTATCAGAGGAGCCAGGTAAAACTCTGACAGTCAGGACTGTTCACTATCAGAGGAGTCAGGTAAAGAAAGATCTGACAGTCAGGACTGTTCACTATCAGAGGAGCCAGGTAAAACTCTGACAGTCAGGACTGTTCACCATCAGAGGAGTCAGGTAAAGAAAACTCTGACAGTCAGGACTGTTAACTATCAGAGGAGCCAGGTAAAGAAAGATCTGACAGTCAGGACTGTTCACTATCAGAGGAGCCAGGTAAAACTCTGACAGTCAGGACTGTCCACTATCAGAGGAGCCAGGTAAAGAAAACTCTGACAGTCAGGACTGTTCACTATCAGAGGAGCAAGGTAAAACTCTGACAGTCAGGACTGTTCACTATCAGAGGAGCCAGGTAAAACTCTGACAGTCAGGACTGTTCACTATCAGAGGAGTCAGGTAAAGAAAACTCTGACAGTCAGGACTGTTCACTATCAGAGGAGCCAGGTAAAGAAGATCTGACAGCCAGGACCAATCAACCGACCAACTGACCAACCAACCAATCAGTTAATCATTCAAACCAGGGATCCCTATCAGTTTTCTTACAGCCAATCACTGTTCACCTGTGAAGGATCCACCTGTAGAGGGCAGTAACTGTAGAATTTAAATACTTTCTGCTCAAAAGTCAGTAATTGGGCACTGTCTGATCAATAGTCCTACTAAAGCCCCCTGAACATCTGAAAAAAGAACTCTGAGGGGGTGGGGACTATTTAAAAATGAAATCAGGGAGTGAAGGCATTGTTAAAGATTCATTCCCGTTTGTTTGGATGTTCAATAAAACATTTCTAACGTTTCCTTTAATTCAGTCCAGTCATTCCAAACTGCCGAAGAGTTCTCAGACTGGTAAGCATGGAGCTAGTTAGCAGCTAGTGTGCTAAGCTAGCACTCTGTCAATCAGACCACAGACCGTAGATATAACAGACTCCTGATGGATGGACTGGCCTCTGTAGCCATGCTGGAGAGGAAACGAGGGGTTAAATAAGGACGGATCAATGACACCCTCCATCACTGGTTCAGTGTCATCCCATCATGATCAGCTGGTCAGCCATGTTTGGGTCTGAGTGGGGGTCTGAAGGTCACAGAGTTTAAATCCTGAATCATCAGCTCTGCCCTGAAGCAAGGCAACCGCTCTCCTCCTCACTAATTAAGATTAATTAAGATTAATTATCTGCTCGTTAGCGTCCATGGAGCTTCCTGAGGAGAGACATGACGGCTCAAGGACGGCACCGAGGAGAGACACATCTACCAACAACCGAGCACTCTAGATGACAGATGGGGGAGGAATACAGCCAATACAACCCTAGTTCCAAAAAAGCTGGGACACTGTAAAATGTAAATAAAAGAAGGAAATGACAGTCAGACCTCATAAACTCAAACATGATTCACTGTAGAACAGAAACAACAGATCAGATGTTCGTGAGAATCGAAACTGATCACAAAGGTCAAAGGTCAAGGCCAAAGCCGTCTTAGCACTACATCTTGACTCCCCATGGTCACTGTGAGCCAATCACAGACCTCAGTGAGGCGTATAATCACCAGGTAGTAGCTGTCGTTCCTGCTGAATTGTGGGTAATGATGGGTAAATCTGCTAAAGTGTCGATGAGTATCTGTAAGTTAAATCTGTCCATCTGTGGTCCAATCAGATCTCTCCATAGAATCTCTCTCTGCTGATTGGTGGACAGGCTGTCGGTGATGGCCTGTTTTCTTCTCCGTGTACTCTTCAGTCCTGCGGCCATGTTTAATTCAGCCGTCCATAATGGAGTGAGCTGGCAGCGTTAGTTATTAAAACATCTTTAAAACCAGCTGCTGCTCGCTGCGCCGCCTTAAGAACCACTTAGAAAGGTTAAATATTCAGCAGGAACATTTCCACCTTAAATGACTCACACATCCTCTAACCCTCCTGCAGTCCATTAAACAAACGGCTGATATTAAACAGACAAACGGGTCGAATCATCAGCTGAATAACTGAGCAGGGACGAGCAGCAGGAGAAATCAAGCGCACCTAAACTATTAAAGAGAGAGGTCAGGATGTTAACCAGCGAGTAGACGCCATCATTCAGCAAATACAGGGGCTGTTCCAGTGATTTACAGGCCCCTGGCATGGGGGAGCCTCACGGCTGAGCTGAGGGCCCTCACATCTACGCTGAGGCTCCTCACAGCTGAGCTGAGGGCCTCACATCTACGCTGAGGCTCCTCACAGCTGAGCTGAGGGCCTCACATCTACGCTGAGGCTCCTCACAGCTGAGCTGACGGCCTCACATCTACGCTGAGGCTCTTCACAGCTGAGCTGAGGGCCTCACATCTACGCTGAGGCTCCTCACAGCTGAGCTGAGGGCCTCACATCTACGCTGAGGCTCCTCACAGCTGAGCTGAGGGCCTCACATCTACGCTGAGGCTCCTCACAGCTGAGCTGAGGGCCTCACATCTACGCTGAGGCTCCTCACAGCTGAGCTGAGGGCCTCACATCTACGCTGAGGCTCCTCACAGCTGAGCTGAGGGCCTCACATCTACGCTGAGGCTCCTCACAGCTGAGCTGAGGGCCTCACATCTACGCTGAGGCTCCTCACAGCTGAGCTGACGGCCTCACAGCCAGCAGACTCCTCCTCCTGAATACTTGCTGCAGATCAACCCGAGGAGAAACGTCACCTCCTCAGCTAATCTACTGAATATCTACGAAACTGTTTAGCTTTCATTCAACCATCCCTCATAATCAGAACACTGCAGACCTCAGCACAGGTCAGAGGACCGAGTCCCAGTCTCAGTCCCAGACACTGTTCTGTAGTCGTCCAGGCTTTAGACCAAGGCCTGCTGATGTTTATCTGCAACTTTTAAAACTTTCAAAAATGTTTTTTCTGGAAACAAACCGACCCAGAAAAATCACAACTGGATGTTCTAGATCAGTCCTGGTCTAACCGTTGGTCCCTGGGTCTGATCTCATAGAGGACTGATCCATGGTCTAGATCATGGTCTAGATCAGTCCTGGTCTAACCGTTGGTCCCTGAGTCTGATCTCATAGAGGACTGGTCCATGGTCTAGATCAGTCCTGGTCTAACCGTTGGTCCCTGGGTCTGATCTAATAGAGGACTGGTCCATGGTCTAGATCAGTCCTGGTCTAACCGTTGGTCCCTGGGTCTGATCTAATAGAGGACTGGTCCATGGTCTAGATCAGTCCTGGTCTAACCGTTGGTCCCTGGGTCTGATTTCATAGAGGACTGATCCATGGTGGTACTGTGGACACATGAGGAACATTTTACTGTATATTTACATATTAGACAGAAAACATTACAATTACATTCTTTTCCCAAATCAGTCAGCACTACAGCACACACACTAACACACACACACACCCACACCCACACACCCCCCCCCACACACACACACACTCAAACACCCTTGTAGCAGGGGTTATAGGTTGGACAGCATTCAGCCTGCAGCAAAACAGAGATGAGAGGTTTCCTGTTTCAAACCACTCTGACACACATTAATAATCCAACAAACACACCATCACACACACCAACACACACACCAACACACACACCAACACACACACATCACACACATGTTTATGTGAGTGGACAGAGGAGTGTGTGCTGCAGAAACAGAAACAACTAAAAGCTCTGATCTTGTGTGTATTTAGTGTGTTAGACATGTATGTGTTTAATATGTGTGTGTATGTTAAACATGTGTGTCTAAAATGTGTGTGTTATGCTAATTGCTTCATCCTCATTGGTTATTTAAATGTGAACAAATGGACTCAGATTCATTAAGACAGAGAGAGAAAATCCTCGTTAAACTTTGATGCTAACAGTGAATTTTTCAGCAGCCCAGACCCAACAGAGCTCGTTACACGTGCACGGACCAGGGTGTGTGCACGTGGACATGCATTTGTGTGTGTATGAGTGTGTGCATGAATAATCCAGGCGTGACATGAAATATTAAAGCAGACTTCAGCTCTGATCTGCATCACTGCTTCATGTGCATGAACAGAGACACACGGAGAGAGACAGCCGACGCCGGACTGTCAGGATCCATGTTCATAAATATCACTGTAAAACGACGTATGACCCCCTAAAAGATCAAAAAAACTGAGGAAAAACCAGCCAATAACAGCTGTAAATATCAGTTTGTATCAGCTGTAAATATCAGTCTATATCAGCTGTAAATATCAGTTTGTATCAGCTGTAAATATCAGTCTATATCAGCTGTAAATATCAGTCTATATCAGCTGTAAATATCAGTCTATATCGGCTGTAAATATCAGTCTATATCAGCTGTAAATATCAGTCTATATCGGCTGTAAATATCAGTCTATATCAGCTGTAAATATCAGTCTATATCAGCTGTAAATATCAGTCTATATCAGCTGTAAATATCAGTCTATATCAGCTGTAAATATCAGTCTATATCGGCTGTAAATATCAGTCTATATCAGCTGTAAATATCAGTCTATATCGGCTGTAAATATCAGTCTATATCAGCTGTAAATATCAGTCTATATCAGCTGTAAATATCAGTTTATGTCGGCTGTAAATGTCAGTCTATATCGGCTGTGAATATCAGTTTATATCGGCTGTTAGTATCAGTCTATATCGGCTGTAAATATCAGTCTGTATCAGCTGTAAATATCAGTCTATATCAGCTGCAAGTATCAGTCTATATCAGCTGTAAATATCAGTCTATATCAGCTGTAAATATCAGTCTATATCAGCTGTAAATATCAGTCTATATCAGCTGTAAATATCAGTCTATATCAGCTGTAAATATCAGTCTGTATCAGCTGTAAATATCAGTCTGTATCAGCTGTAAATATCAGTCTATATCAGCTGTAAATATCAGTCTGTATCAGCTGTAAATATCAGTCTATATCAGCTGTAAATATCAGTCTATATCAGCTGTAAATATCAGTCTATATCAGCTGTAAATATCAGTCTATATCAGCTGTAAATATCAGTCTTTATCAGCTGTAAATATCAGTCTATATCAGCTGTAAATATCAGTCTATATCAGCTGTAAATATCAGTCTGTATCAGCTGTAAATATCAGTCTATATCAGCTGTAAATATCAGTCTATATCAGCTGTAAATATCAGTCTACATCAGCTGTAAATATCAGTCTATATCAGCTGTAAATATCAGTCTATATCAGCTGTAAATATCAGTCTACATCAGCTGTAAATATCAGTCTATATCAGCTGTAAATATCAGTCTATATCAGCTGTAAATATCAGTCTATATCAGTCTATATCAGCTGTAAGTATCAGTCTTCATCAGCTGTAAATATCAGTCTATATCAGCTGTAAATATCAGTCTATATCAGCTGTAAATATCAGTCTATATCAGCTGTAAATATCAGTCTGTATCAGCTGTAAATATCAGTCTATATCAGCTGTAAATATCAGTCTATATCAGCTGTAAATATCAGTCTATATCAGCTGTAAATATCAGTCTATATCAGCTGTAAATATCAGTCTATATCAGCTGTAAATATCAGTCTGTATCAGCTGTAAATATCAGTCTGTATCAGCTGTAAATATCAGTCTATATCAGCTGTAAATATCAGTCTGTATCAGCTGTAAATATCAGTCTATATCAGCTGCAAGTATCAGTCTATATCAGCTGTAAATATCAGTCTATATCAGCTGTAAATATCAGTCTATATCAGCTGTAAATATCAGTCTTTATCAGCTGTAAATATCAGTCTATATCAGCTGTAAATATCAGTCTATATTAGCTGTAAATATCAGTTTGTATCAGCTGTAAATATCAGTCTACATCAGCTGTAAATATCAGTGTGTATCCGCTGTAAATATCAGTCTACATCAGCTGTAAATATCAGTGTGTATCAGCTGTAAATATCAGTCTGTATCAGCTGTAAATATCAGTCTATATCAGCTGTAAATATCAGTCTATATCAGCTGTAAATATCAGTCTATATCAGGTGTAAATATCAGTCTATATCAGCTGTAAATATCAGTCTATATCAGCTGTAAATATCAGTCTATATCAGCTGCAAGTATCAGTCTATATCAGCTGTAAATATCAGTCTATATCAGCTGTAAATATCAGTCTATATCAGCTGTAAATATCAGTCTATATTAGCTGTAAATATCAGTTTGTATCAGCTGTAAATATGGGTTTGTATCAGCTGTAAATATCAGTCTGTATCAGCTGTAAATATCAGTGTGTATCAGCTGTAAATATCAGTGTGTATCAGCTGTAAATATCAGTCTGTATCAGCTGTAAATATCAGTGTGTATCAGCTGTAAATATCAGTGTGTATCAGCTGTAAATATCAGTCTAATTCAGCTGTAAATATCAGTTTGTATCAGCTGTAAATATCAGTCTACATCAGCTGTAAATATCAGTGTGTATCAGCTGTAAATATCAGTGTACATCAGCTGTAAATATAAGTCGATATCAGCTGTAAATATCAGTCTATATCAGCTGTAAATATCAGTCTATATCAGCTGTAAATATCAGTCTATATCAGCTGTAAATATCAGTCTGTATCAGCTGTAAATATCAGTCTATATCAGCGGCAAGTATCAGTCTATATCAACTGTAAATATCAGTCTATATCAGCTGTAAATATCAGTGTGTATCAGCTGTAAATATCAGTGTGTATCAGCTGTAAATATCAGTCTATATCAGCTGCAAGTATCAGTCTATATCAGCTGTAAATATCAGTGTGTATCAGCTGTAAATATCAGTGTGTATCAGCTGCAAGTATCAGTCTATATCAGCTGTTAATATCAGTCTGTATCAGCTGTAAATATCAGTCTATATCAGCTGTAAATATCAGTCTATATCAGCTGTAAATATCAGTCTATATCAGCTGTAAATATCTGTCTGTATAGCTGTAAATATCAGTCTATATCAGCTGCAAGTATCAGTCTATATCAGCTGTAAATATCAGTCTATATCAGCTGTAAATATCAGTGTGTATCAGCTGTAAATATCAGTCTATATCAGCTGTAAATATCAGTCTACATCAGCTGTAAATATCAGTCTATATCAGCTGTAAATATCAGTCTATATCAGCTGTAAATATCAGTGTGTATCAGCTGTAAATATCAGTGTGTATCAGCTGCAAGTATCAGTCTATATCAGTTGTAAATATCAGTGTGTATCAGCTGTAAATATCAGTCTATATCAGCTGTAAATATCAGTCTATATCAGCTGTAAATATCAGTCTATATCAGCTGTAAATATCAGTCTATATCAGCTGTAAATATGTCTGTATCAGCTGTAAATATCAGTCTATATCAGCTGTAAATATCAGTGTGTATCAGCTGTAAATATCAGTCTATATCAGCTGTAAATATCAGTCTGTATCAGCTGTAAATATCAGTGTGTATCAGCTGTAAATATCAGTCTATATCAGCTGTAAATATCAGTGTGTATCAGCTGTAAATATCAGTCTATATCAGCTGCAAGTATCAGTCTATATCAGCTGTAAATATCAGTCTGTATCAGCTGTAAATATCAGTCTGTATCAGCTGTAAATATCAGTGTGTATCAACTGTAAATATCAGTCTATATCAGCTGTTAATATCAGTATATTACTAAACAAGTCCGCTCAAACTGAGTCGATCACACTCACACGAGTCCATCACACTAATGGACTGCCAGCTGGTCAACACAGCCACAGGAGCAGCAGTCAGAGGGCGGCGACCTGCTATTACTGAGCTTTTCTGCTCCACTGCTGCTCGGTAATGATGGTCAGCAGTGTGAGAGGGAGAGGCCGGAAACTAGTAATGTGTTGGCCATGTTACTGAATGATTGACAGCTACCCGGAGAGAGAGAGAGAGAAAGAGAGAGCGTGGGTGAGCAAGGTAGAGAGAGGGAGCGAGCAAGGATGACGGACGGAGTGACAGCAGGAACGGGAAATAAAACGAAGGAGCAAGACTGTTGACCCGTCCAAGAGTTCAACGCCGGCTGACATCCAGAGAACGCTGACCACAGTCAAATACACAAGTACACACAAAACACACAATACACTCAATACACACCCTCACAGAGGCAGCAGGCTTTTAATTAGTGCTGTAGTTTTAGTCGAGTGATCAGCTTGTAAAGCTAACAATGTTTGCTGCTGTCTGCAGAAACACAACAGCTAACACACACTAACACACACTCATCCACACTAATACACAAACACAGCTGGGAAATTAGCCCGGGTTAAATCAATTTCATTTTGTGCTGAAACGTGAACAAACAGACGCTTAGTTCCTGGTGTTCATTAAAAGTCGATTCTGTGCGGCGGTGGCGGCGGCGGTCTTATTGAGCGTCTGTTATTAATTCACTCTGATTAGCTTTAATATGAACACGTGTTGGACACACAGCAGTCCTGCAGACTCAGCAGGTTTGTTCTCAAACACTCAGAGCCGGTCGGTTCATCCTTTGGGGAGCATGGAGAGCATGTTCCAGAAATGTTGGTGCGTGATCAGAGCGTCTCTGTGTTTGGAGGGAAACAACAAATCAGACTAAACTCTGTCTCAGTCCTGACTCTGACTGAGACAAGGCAATGAGGGAAAAAATGTGTTAAATGATCAAAAAAGCAAAAAAATGTGTGGAAAAAGTGGTGAACAAGAAAAAAAGATTAACATGAACAGACAATTTCAACATAAAACCCAGAAAAGTTTCAAACTAATCAACTGTACAATGAAGGAACCGTTAGCCAGGATGCTAGCACCAATGCTAATGATTCAACACACACTGACAACATCAACAGATCACAACTGGGACGGTCCCACTCTGGGTTTATCAGGGTCCAGTCTCTGGTTTATCAGGTTCCAGTCTCTTGTTTATCAGGGGTCCAGTCTCTAGTTTATCAGGGTCCAGTCTCTGGTTTATCAGGTTCCAGTCTCTTGTTTATCAGGGGTCCAGTCTCTAGTTTATCAGGGTCCAGTCTCTGGTTTTTTAGGGGTCCAGTCTCTGGGTTTTCAGGGGTCCAGTCTCTGGGTTTTCAGGGGTCCAGTCTCTGGGTTTTTAGGGTCCCAGTCTCTGGGTTTTTAGGGGTCCGGTCTCTGGTTTTTCAGGGGCCCAGTCTCTGTTTTTTTAGGGGTCCAGTCTCTGGGTTTTCAGGGGTCCAGTCTTTGGGGTTTTCAGGGGTGGATGGATCTATGTAACAGTGTGAGCTGCAGTCAGACATTCTCCTGTCCCTCTCTCTCTGTTCTTTTTCTTCTCTAACTTTCCCTCCGTCTCATCCGTCTTCATCTCTCTCTCTCTCTCTCTCCATCACTCCACATTAGCTCTCTCTCTCCTCTATTACCTCTGCGGCTCGTCCATTAGTAACACCTGAATCCTTCTATTAGATTGAGGAAGTTGGCCTCATAAATTCGCTGCGTGGCGGCGCTGCAGAGAGCGGCGTTCGCCGGCTCACTGTTTTTGATAATGAAAGGCTGCGGGCTTAAATTCACATTACCTTTGTGGTGTACTTCATGCTTGATCATATCAGGCTCTTTGATTTTATTAACCTCTCTGAATGGATTTCTGCCTCTCTCCTCGTCCATCCTAGTCTGTCTGCCCCCAAACCGCCGCTCTGTCCTCTGAGCACGCTCAAGGTCGGGGTCGAGAGACCGCCACTCAACCCTGCCGCTGCTGACGGGCCGCAGAGAGGCATGATGGGAAACTTCTTAGAGGGGTTTATGGAGGGAAACTGACAGTGAGGCTGCTTTCATTAAATAGAGATAATATACAGTTTAAATTCACTCTAAACTGCAGAAAAACTCAGGTACGGTGGCCCTGAAGGGACACTGCACAACAAAATTCAACATCATGTTACAAAAAAATCTTTACAAGATGTAAAAGTCTTCATAAAAGTCAACTACCAGGTTCTAGACCCTGCAGCACATCATCCACCCTCATCCCCTCCACAAGCCCAGAAAAGATCCCTCCATACCCCTCAGATCCTCAGACCTCCTCCACCAAAACACAACAACCTGGAGTCTCTGGTCCTGTGGGGGATGTTGGGCTGGTTTGGGTGGAATGCTCCTTTACTGTTGGGGATGTTGGGCTGGTTTAGAGTGGAATGCTCCTTTACTGTGGGGGATGTTGGGCTGGTTTGGGTGGAATGTTCCTTTACTGTTGGGGGTGTTGGGCTGGTTTGGGTGGAATGTTCCTTTACTGTTGGGGGTGTTGGGCTGGTTTGGGTGGAATGTTCCTTTACTGTTGGGGGTGTTGGGCTGGTTTGGGTGGAATGTTCCTTTACTTTGGGGGTGTTGGGCTGGTTTGGGTGGAATGTTCCTTTACTGTTGGGGGTGTTGGGCTGGTTTGGGTGGAATGTTCCTTTACTTTGGGGGTGTTGGGCTGGTTTGGGTGGAATGTTCCTTTACTTTGGGGGTGTTGGGCTGGTCCACCTGAATAAAGGCTTTGCTTCCTCCTCCACCTTTGCTCTCTGTCTAACATTAACCACTTTATGGAGCTGCTATCATCAAAATTGATTAGTCGTACAGAAAAGAAGGTTAATCTGGGCCTTAAATAAGAACTATAACTCTCTCTCTCTCTCTCTATCAGGGAGGGAGGGAAGGTGTCACCCATGGGTGCTTTATGGCACCGCCGGCCTTAACGACGTCTAACAAAATGTCAGCAGCCGACCAATGAGGCGCCGGCACAGAGAGAGAAGGATTTAGTCGAGTGGGAAGTCTTTAAGAGTCATTTAAGAGAGATAAAGGGGGGAGGAGGGGGAGGGGCAGATAGACGGGGAGATGGAGAGGGGAGACAGACACAGATATGGGGGGGGGGTAAATCAGCAGAGGAGCTGAAGAACAGAAATATTCTGCTGAGGAGGCGGTTTATTCTCTCAGACAAACTGTGGATGTTCCTGCTGGGCCTGAAGTTTATCACCGCCAAACATGACAGGAAGTTAAAAACATCAGAGTATAAAGACTCCTGGTTCATCTGTATTCCTGGCTACCATTACACCATAAGACAAAAGAACACTCAGAGAAAAGGTTAGTGAAAAGTCTAAGTCAGAGGATGGAGACAGAAACATCTCCAAGTCTCTGAACATCCCCCAGAGTTCAGTTAAATCCATCATGAAGAAATGAAAGAATATGTCACATGTGTAAATCTGCCTAGATCAGACTGTCCTCACAGACTGAGTGGGCGTGCAAGAAGGAGACTAGTGAGAGAGGACACCAAGACACCTATGACTACTCTGAAGGAGCTCCAAGCTTCAGCAGCTGAGATGGAGAGACTCTGCAGACAACAACTGTTGGCCGGGTTCTTCACCAGTCAGAGCTTTATGGGAGAGTGGCAAAGAGAAAGACACTGTTGAAGAAAACTCAGATTCAGTCTGGACTAGAGTTCACCAGAAGGACTGTGGGAGACTCCATGGTCAAGAGGAAGAAAGTTCTTTGGTCTGATGAGACCAGAATGGAGCTTTGAGACCATCAGACAAGACGCCAAACACTGACATCAGCACAAACACACCATCCCCACTGTGGAGCAAGCTGGTGGCAGCATCATGCAGTGGGGATGCTTCTCAGCAGCATCGTGCTGTGGGGGTGCTTCTCAGCAGCATTGTGCTATGGGGATGCTTCTCAGCAGCATCACGCTGTGGGGGTGCTTCTCAGCAGCATTGTGCTGTGGGGATGCTTCTCAGCAGCATTGTGCTGTGGGGATGCTTCTCAGCAGCACTGTGCTGTGGGGATGCTTCTCAGCAGCACTGTGCTGTGGGGATGCTTCTCAGCAGCATCATGCTGTGGGGTTGCTTCTCAGCAGCACTGTGCTGTGGGGATGCTTCTCAGCAGCATCCCGCTGTGGGGATGCTTCTCAGCAGCATTGTGCTGTGGGGGTGCTTCTCAGCAGCATCATGCTGTGGGGGTGCTTCTCAGCAGCATCATGCTGTTGGGGTGCTTCTCAGCAGCATTGTGCTGTGGGGGTGCTTCTCAGCAGCATCATGCTGTGGGGTTGCTTCTCAGCAGCATCATGCTGTGGGGTGCTTCTCAGCAGCATCACGATGTGGGGATGCTTCTCAGCAGCATCCCGCTGTGGGGATGCTTCTCAGCAGCATTGTGCTGTGGGGCCGCTTCTCAGCAGCATCATGCTGTGGGGGTGCTTCTCAGCAGCTGGCCCTATGCCCTAGCATCCAGAGAAAGCTTCACAGAAGTGGTTTAAAGACAACAAGGAGAATGTTCTGGAGTGGCTGAGTCAAACCCTAGACCTCAACCCTATCCAGCACTTTTGGGATGAACTGGAACAGAGATTGTGGTCCAGGTCTTCTGGTCCAACATCAGAGCCTGACCTCATCCATGCTCTACAGGATGAATGGACACACATTCACATGGAAACATCCAGAAGAGAGGAGGCTGTTAGAGCTGCTAAAGCGGGTTAACTCCATATT
This sequence comes from Cheilinus undulatus, assembly GCF_018320785.1. Taxonomy (NCBI): domain Eukaryota; kingdom Metazoa; phylum Chordata; class Actinopteri; order Labriformes; family Labridae; genus Cheilinus; species Cheilinus undulatus. The sequence goes on along the minus strand of NC_054884.1, from coordinate 41,716,492 downwards.
AGAGTTCATGGATCTGAATACTACATCGGTAGAGCCCCTGTTGGCAGAATGATCAGGCGTCCGGATACTTCTGTCTATATAGTAAAGCAGTGGTAGTCGTCTTTAGTGGCCGCAGACGTCTCAGAGAGTAAACCTTCAGATGTTTCTGCTGCTCTGAGCTGATGGTGTGTGTCTGAGTTGTGTATTTGTGTGTAAATCAATCAATAATTCCCTGGTCGGCGTCGCTGCAGCAGAAAAACTAATCAGGAGAAAACAGAGGATCATATTTATGAAGCACAAACTGCTCACACAGCAAACAGATGCTGAGATTTACCAGTGAGGCTTAGAGAGAGTTAATTATCGCTGAGAGCACAAACGGATCAATTTACTCCCAAACACCCAATTTACTTTACAGGAAACACTCAGAACTACGACTGTCACTAAAACGCCACGGGCAGACAGCATGCCATGATGGCTATCAGCACCACAATCAGGACCACCAGGACCATGATCAGGACCACCGGGACCACCAGGACCATGATCTGGACCACGATCAGGACCACAGATGAAACCATGAAAGAACCAGAACAGACCGGTAGAAGATTTCTGGACCCATCAGTCCTCTCATTTGTTGGTTTAACCCCTTCTAGCCTGACAAACTGAACAATAACCAAGACCACAAGTGGGACACCTCAGGACCCGTGAATCAGAAACACCCCCCTCCAGGAGTACTGGAACAGTGAGGCCGGATCCTTTATCCTTGCTGTAGACCGATAACGTTTAGGTCAAATAGTGGAGATGAGATAGATCAACGTTTCAGTTTAACTTCCTGTGGATCTGGATCTGAACTGTGAAGATCGCCTTATTTATGGAACGGCGCATTTTTAGGGGGTAAAAGCCTTGGAACACATGGACTTAGAATAAAGTAAATACTTATTTTTTAGTTGCAAATCTGCTGATTAAATAACTGAACCATGCCCCTGATGAACTCCTTGGTTGTTTTAAGGGGGTTTTTCTCTTCAGTCTCCTTTTTAGAAACTAAGGGCCATTCCCATTAGGCCCAGTTGTTTCGAACGACGCTGTGGCGTGATTCCTCCCCCTCCCCCTTCCCCCCGCTGGCATGTGTTCACACTAACCGTGCCAGAGTCCACTTGAATTGAGTCCGAGACCCCCTCCCCAAGTGGGCCGGGTGCCTGGTGCCCGGTGCCCGGGCGCGGTTTGGTTGCATTCACACTACTGGACTTTGGGCTCAAGTGCACTTGGATCTGGGACCGGGCCCCTAATGTGAAAGCACCTAAGATGCTCTACAGCAGCGTTACTCAACCAAAGAGCCAAACTGTTAAAGATGCCTTTGCAAAAGCCACAATGTGAACTGTGAAGTGGCATAAAAATACATTAATGGTGGGAAAAAGGGACAAAAATGGGTGAAACCTGGGGCAAAGTAGACATAAAACGTCCGAAAATGGGTAAAAGGTGAAAAAATTGGGGGAGATAGTGGCAAAAATGGGTGAGAAGTTACCAAAAATTGAATCACAGGTGGCAAAAATTGTCAAAAAAACAACAAAACAGGGCAAAAAATGAGTGTAAAGTGACTAAAATGGGCAAAGAAGAAGGACAAGAGGAGAAAAGTGGAAAAAATGGGGAAAAGAGTGGCACAATTCAGCTTACATGGTAAAAAAGGGGGGAAAAAAACAGAAAAATTTTCAAAAAGCAACAAAAAAGAGACAAAAACAAAACTGGTGAAAAGTGGCAAATACTGGATAAATGTGGCAAATTGGACAAAAAGTGGCAAAATCAGACTTAAGTCTGTGAAAATGGATTTAAAGTGGCAAAAAATGCAAATAAAGGTAATAAACTCAGAGCTGGTAATTATATTTCCAGCTGAGACATAAAGAGCCACACGCTGAGTTTCACTGCTCTACGGGGTTTAAGTCTGGAGGCTGATTCGGCCGGGTAAAATGTTTGACTGTTGCCCCTGATGAACTCCTTTGTTTGGCCGTGTGTTTGGATCCTTTTCATCAGTTTGGCTGCTGATGGTTTTAGGCTCTTTCTCTACAGCTCAGGTTTTCTGTGTTCTGCTGCTGTCTTCCTTGGTCTACCCGTTCCCCGTCTGTTCTGTAGGACACCAGCCGTTCCTGTCTCCTTCAGGATATTCCATATAGTTGTACCGGCTCTGGCATTCCCATAGATCAGTGGTTAACACACTATTTTCACCCAAGGCACACCAGATTTAAACCAATACAAAACAGACTTTCATAATAATGTTACAGTGAAGGGGGGCTAAAAGGGGAGATAGAGGGGAGAGCTGTCTGGGGCCATGCAACTGGGGATCATGGAGATGGCAAAAGTGGGCAAAAATTGGCAAAAAGGTGTCAAAATAGATCACAAGTGGCAGAAAAGAGTTAAAGTTGCTCAAAGGTGGTAAAAAGGGGTTGAAAGTGATGTGAAAATGGCCAAACAATGGCAAAAAAATCAGTTAAATGTGGCAAAAAGTTCCAAAAAAGTGGCAAAAATGAGTCAAAAGTGTTAACAGGAAGTGGCCAAATGGGTTAGACTGGTTAACTTGGGTAAAATAGCCTGAATTAGTCATTTTAACCCAATAATAGCTGGCCATGCTTTCAGCTCTTAACGAGGTAACTGTTAGCCAGGATGCTAGCACCGATGCTAATGACCCAACACACACACACACTGATATCATCAATAAATCCCACCTGGGACGGTCCATTCTGGGGTCTTCAGGGGTCCAGATCTGTGGGCTGGCCTGGTTACGGTACTTCCCATAAAGGTGTAGTAAAAACGTACGGCTCACATGGACCACCTTAAACCACGGCAGGGTACCACCTGAGACCTGCTGCCACAGACCTTCAGTCTGTTTACTGCTGTAGAATAATGTGGCTGACCGTGGTAGGGTCCAGGTCTAACCAGGGCCGTTAATCAGGACTTAGACAGGAACCCTCAGAGTCTTTCTCTGTTTTAGAGAATCTGATTCTGTCTTTATGTGGCTTCACTTCTGCAGGTTGGTGTGTTTAGTGTGTGTGTCTGTGGGGGTGTGTCCCTGCGTGTGTGACTCTGTGTGTGTGTCTGCGTGTGTCTGTGGGTGTGTGACTGGGTGTGTGTGGGTGTGTGTGTGTGTGTGTGTGTGTGTGTGTCGGTGTGTGTGTGTGTCTGTGTGTGTGACTCTGCGTGTGTGACTCTGCATGTGTGTGTGACTGTGTGTGTGTGTCTGCGTGTGCGTGCTGGAGCTGACGGCGGCGGCGCTCCACACGTGGAGGTGCGTGATAAGGCCGTGCTTGTTAATTAGCAGTGGAGAGCTTTGTGCTGGAGACAAAAGGACACTAATAAGGGCTTTGTCGCTGCAGATTGCTTTGGTCTCCATTAAACGGCGTCTGAAGTTTAACCTACTTAACTCACAGCCAATCTGCACTCAGGATTATTATTAATATGTTTCCTGTGGATTTAAAACAAAAAGCTGGAGTGACCTCCAGTCGCTGATACCACACGCAGCACAGCCGTCTGCGCCGAAGCCTCCGGGCTTCCGTAGTTCACAGGAGAAATTCTGCCACTCTGGTTTCTGTCTTTAAACGGGAAAATGTCAAATCTGACATAAACACCAGCGAAGAAGAAATCAGAGCGCCAGCAGAATCAGCTGGCGGGGAAACAGAGCGCTGATTTTGGAGCTTTAATTCCCTGAAGGAGCCTCCGGATTCTCTCTGATCCTCACTCTGAATGTTTTTACTAAACAGCCGTCATGTTTCAGTCCCATCAGCCTGGAGAGGAGGTTTGATTCAGTCCGGAACCTTCTGTCAGAGAAACGTCTGAGCCTCCATCAAACGCGTCGCCAACAAAGAAGAGTCGAGTTTTCAGGAAAGTTAGAGACGAAATCAGCAGAAACACAGACGACTGTGTCTGGGTCCAGGTTTAGAGAACAGGTCTGGGTCCAGGTTTAGAGAACAGGTCTGCTTTCATGGATCCATGTTCGGAGGTCCAGGTTAAGAGAACAGGTCTGGGTCCAGGTTTAGAGAACAGGTCTGGGTCCAGGTTTAGAGAACAGGTCTGCTTTCATGGATCCATGTTCGGGGGTCCAGGTTTAGAGAACAGGTCTGCTTTCATGGATCCATGTTTGGGGGTCCAGGTTTAGAGAACAGGTCTGCTCTCATGGATCCATGTTTGGGGGTTCCTCGTCCTGAAGTGGGTCTGTGTGCCTGGTAAAAGATGGACAGTGAAGTCAAAGACCCAGATCCTTTATTTTGAAGGATCTCTGCAGTGGTGCGGCATTTTTACCTTCATGTTTGGAATGGAATATTGTTAAGCTTAAGAGGATAATGTCATTGGTAAAGGCAAGGATAGAATGCTTTATAGGCTGAAAGGTTAACATCTTCAAAAGCAAGGATGGAATGTTTTTAGGATTTAAAGTATGATGTCATCTTCAGAGACAAGGATGGAATGATTTTAGGCTTTTTTTCTTTAGACCATTGACATGTTTTTAAAGCTTTAAATGATGACATCATCTTTTAACTTCAGACAGAATGTTTTTCAGGCCTTAAGATATTATCTCTAAAGGAAAGGATGGAATGTTTGATTAGCTGGAAGGATGTGATAGGTCAAAGGTAAGGTCTGATGGTTACAGGTGTAAAGTGATGTTATCTCTAAAGGAAAGGATGGAATGTTTTTTAAACAGGTGACATCCTCTTCAGGGGCAGACAACAGAATGCTAGTGAAGCCGGGGATGTTGAGGCCGTTTATCTTCCTCCTGTCAAACAGTAGGCGGAAACTTCTGGAAAAGACTCCCTGTTTCAGACGTACATCTGTGTTCTAATGAAGAGAGAGGAAGTACGCTGATGTTTTGACCTCAGCTGTCCCAGCTTTTATGAGAATTACTACTGTGACCTTACCTAGAGAGCGTGAAAGTCTCTGTTTTCAGAGGAAGAGTGTTTCATTGGATTTAATGTTTTTAATAACTCTCAGTCTTAAAGGATCTCGTTCCTCTGACCCAGCTGAAGGTAGAGATCTCTGTCAGAGGATGGGGGAGATTTAATTAACACAACCCTAACATCCTGATAAACCCTCAGAGCTCTGAGTCTCCTGGGGCTGTTAGCGGAGTTAGCCGACATCTGGCCAATCAGCTCTCAGCTGACAGCCTGGCGCCATCGACCACAGCGCTGTCATTTCCTATTAACACACCTCAACTCAAAGGGACGACTGTGTCCTCTACAGCAGTCAACGCCAGAGTCTGTCCCAGAGCCGCCAGAGTCTGTCCCAGCACCGCCAGAGTCTGTCCCTGCACCGCCAGAGTCTGTCCCAGCACCGCCAGAGTCTGTCCCAGCGCCGCCAGAGTCTGTCCCAGCACCGCCAGAGTCTGTCCCAGCACCGCCAGAGTCTGTCCCTGCACCGCCAGAGTCTGTCCCAGCACCACAAGAGTCTGTCCCAGCGCCGCCAGAATCTGTCCCAGCACCGCCAGAGTCTGTCCCAGCGCCGCCAGAGTCTGTCCCAGCGCCGCCAGAGTCTGTCCCAGTGCTGCCAGAGTCTGTCCCAGCGCCGCCAGAATCTGTCCCAGAGCCGCCAGAGTCTGTCCCAGTGCTGCCAGAGTCTGTCCCAGAGCCGCCAGAGTCCGTCCAAGAGCTGCCAGAGTCTGTCCCAGTGCCACCAGAGTCTGTCCCAGAGCCGCCAGAGTCTGTCCCAGTGCCGCCAGAGTCTGTCCCAGTGCAGCCAGAGTCTGACCCAGTGCCGCCAGAATCTGTCCCAGTGCCGCCAGAGTCCGTCCCAGAGCCGCCAGAGTCCGTCCCAGTGCCGCCAGAGTCCGTCCCAGAGCCGCCAGAGTCTGTCCCAGAGCTGCCAGAGTCCGTCCCAGAGCCGCCAGAGTCTGTCCCAGAGCTGCCAGAGTCTGTCCCAGTGCAGCCAGAATCTGTCTCAGTGCTGCCAGAGTCTGTCCCAGAGCCGCCAGAGTCTGTCCCAGTGCCGCCAGAGTCAGTCCCAGAGCCGCCAGAGTCTGTCCCAGGTTCGCCAGAACGCCACCACCATGACTCTATGGCATCAAACCAAAAAACAAACATCATCCCTCCGTGGCTATGGCAATGCCCTCGTGGTCACCATGACATGTTTCAGTCATCTTATTGGTCCAGAAGTTTGACGAGGGCGCTGACCACTCACCAACCACTTCTGCACATGCTCAGTAGCGACGCTCCGATGGTCAAACCAACGACAGGACCCTGAGGTTAACACACTCGGTCACACACAATGAGAACCACACACAGATCCATTAGGGTGAGCAAGGACGGAGCGGAGATTCAGAGAGAGAGTTTCTCTCACTCGCCCTCTCTCTCTCTCTCTTCTTTTATTCCACTCATTTTTACATTTACATCTTCTCTCTCCCCCCTCCCTCTCCCCCACTCTCACCCTCTCAGGGGAGGGACGGCAGATTGCTTTTCTCACCCTGCTGCTCTAAATGTCATTTTAGAGAGAGATGAGAGATGGGTGAGAGACACTGAAGACAGAGGGGGAGAGAGAGAGAGACTGAAGAGGGAGAGAGAAAGAGGAAGAAAGAGACTGAAGACAGCGGGTCAGAGGTGTGTGTGTGTGTGTGTGTGTGTGGGGGGGGGGGTGACCAGGACAGCTGGGCACTGTCACTGGATCGTTAGGGGTAACAGAAAGATAGCCAATCAGGGAGTGAGCTGACTGGAGGAGGAAGCACAGCAAACACAGCCATGTTGAGTTAGATGTGTTGGACCATGGCAGAGTTCTGGATCTGGGACTGTCAGCTCTGATTGGTTCAGTCTAGACCAGACTGTAAAAACTAACCCGTTGAACAAGTCATGACTTCAGCAGTAGAGGGTGCTCTCAGTACAAAAACCAGACCAGATCACAAAACCCTTCAATGTGGACAGGATTTAGAGTCAAGGATGGAACGTTTCATTCACTCTGATGACATCATCTTCAAGAATCAGGACAATGTTTGATAAGATTAAAAGGATGACACCATGTTTGAAGGCAAGGATGGAATGTTTTTAAGATTTAAAGGATGGCATCATCTTCATAGGCTAGGATGGAATGTTGATGTGATTTATAACATCTTCAAGAATCAGGAAAAATGTTTGATAGGATTCAAAGGATGGCATTGTGTTCAAAGGCAGGGATGGAATGTTTTAATGATTTAAAAGATGACACCAGGTTCAAAGGCAAGGAAGTAATGTTTTTATGATTTAAAAGATGACAGTATCTTCAAAGGCAAGGACGGAATGTGACATCATCTTCAAAGGCAAGAATGGAATGTTTTTATGATTTAAAAGATGACACCAGGTTCAAATGCAAGGATGAAATGTTTTTATGATTTAGAAGATGACACCAGGTTCAAAGGCAAGGATGAAATGTTTTTATGATTTAAAAGATGACACCAGGTTCAAAGACAAGGAAGGAATGTTTTTATGATTTAAAAGATGACATTATATTCAAAGGCAAGGACGGAATGTGACATCATCTTCAAAGGCAAGAATGGAATGTTTTTATGATTTAAAAGATGACACCAGGTTCAAAGGCAAGGATGAAATGTTTTTATGATTTAAAAGATGACATTATATTCAAAGGCAAGGACTGAATGTGACATCATCTTCAAAGGCAAGAATGGAATGTTTATACAATGTAAAAGATGACACCATGTTCAAAGACAAGGAAGGAATGTTTTAACAATTTAAAAGATAACAGTATCTTCAAAGGCAAGGACAGCAAGTGACATCATCATCAAAGGCAAGAATGGAATGTTTTTATGATTTAAAAGATGACATTATATTCAAAGGCAAGGATGGAATGTTTTTTATGAATAAAAAGATGACAACACCTTCAAAGGAAAGGATGTAATTGTAACATTTATGCTGAGGTTAGCTTTAAGTTAAGTGTTAAATAAAGTAAAGGTAAGTGACTTAAATCTACATGGGCTAGATAAGAAAAGAAGTTTCTAGGACCGACTGTGGAGCCTATAAGGTGCACCAAACAATACCACAAGAAACACACTCATACAATAACTGATTTTAAAGGATGTCTCCTTGTATTTAGTGATTTTTTTCTCAAAGAAACAATAATACAAAATCGTTATAACACAAAATCAGTCACAATACACTTTTGACCTTATTACCCGGGTAATTGAAAACAAAAATAAAAAACGTTCGCTCTATGTGAGTTTTTCCTTTAATGCCTTCCAGGATACGCGTAAGCCTTGCACAGTCCTACCGCACGGCTGACATAGTCTCTCAATCTTCTGCATGCAATCGGATTGGATCTAGTTCGTCTCCATGGGTTTTGTAGCTCGCCATCAACATCCAACCGAATCCAGCGGTCACTCTCCGGTTCCAGGTGATCCAGAAAACCTGACCTATAGTAGAAAGGTCAGAATTAAACTTAATATCTAATTTCTAATGATGAAATAAAGCTAGCATGATCTCATCAAATTATTTTGTTACCTCATGTCATCAAAATAATAACCATTAGAACTAATGGACTTTAGAAATGAAAATAATCTCTCATTTAAACACAGTAACAATATTTTTCTAAATCTATAGATTCACACTTATCAAATAACCAATAAATAGTGCACTTTAAATCACTTTACCAGTAATACAATAATAAAATAATGCACTTTACCAATCAAATAATGCATTCTTAAATGATTGTATGAGTAATACAATAAATATTGCACTTTACAAACCAAATAATGAACTTCAAATCACTGTATCAGTGATACAATAATTAAATAATGGTAACATCATATACAAAAATAAATTAATTAATCTACACCATGTAATGGGAATTTAGACTCAAATTTGCCACCCACTGAAGCCATTAACTGCTTCAGGTAACAAAAATAAAGTGCTCTAAACATTAAATAGAGTTGCTCTTTAAAGTGCTAAAAAGCAATTAAGATATTTAAACAAAATAATGATTTACTCAGAGCATGAATAAATGTGTTGATCATTAAGCATATCAGATAATTCAACACGTGGCACACTATTAAGATCCATTGAAGTTAGCATTGCTAATGTGTGCTAGCTTGGCTAATGGCTACAGCTAAATGAATAGAGTTTTGCTTGGGGAGTATTAGCCGCGGCTAGCAGAGCTAACATTAGCATCATATTATAATATACACAGCTCAAGGTATTAGCAGCCGCGGCTAGCGGTGCTAACGTTAGCATTAACTTTCGAACTGTTTGCATGATAAATGACGCTCACCATGCGATTCTTTTACTGCATCGGACTAGTCTTCAGTCTTCTTCCCTTCCAGGAGGTAGCACATTGCAGGAGATGGTTCCAACGGTTTTTATTCACTTTTAAGCTGTCGTTAATGCTTCCAAACTTTTCTGTGTGGCGGCGGTTGCTCAGCGTCTGTGCAGTGGCTTCAAAGGAAGTTCGGGTCGCTGTCAAGCTAAGTTTGTACACCCTTGGCAGGAAGTGACACTGACGCTGGAGTTGCCCTTCACAACAAAAGCTTAGTTAACCTGGGTTACATAATGCATCAGTGTTTGATGCCTACAAAGGCAAGGATGAGATGTTTTGTAGGCTTTTGAATATGACATTATTTCCAGGCAGGGATTGAAATTTTATAAGCTTTAGAGAATGACATCATCTTCAAAGGCAGGGATGGAATGTTTTTATGCTTTTAAAGATGACATCATCTTCAAAGACAAGGATGGAATGTTGCTTATGCTTTAAAAGATGACATCATCTTCAATGGCAGGGCTGGAATGTTTTTAACTTTTCTTTTTCCCTCCATTATTTTTTTTTCAGAGGCCATAGTTGTGGATGTTTGGAAAAGCTGGCAGAGCTGTAGGTGTAGAGAGGTTGGTGGCACAGATGTGGGGTGGTTTCTCCTGCTAACAGGACGGTGTTCCAGCCTTGTCTGTGCCATCATTAGTAGAGAATATTCCAGCACTGACACAGTCAGCATGGAGACATTAGACTGAGGTTGATAGAGGCTGAGAAAGGATTATTAACGTATGAACATAAACATGAGAAGGCTTCAAACATCTACATCTTCAGTGCTTCAGTTTCAGGACGTTCAGAGATGCCGGGGCTCCTGTCTCTCTGTGATCACATGACAGGAATGTTCTCCTGGTTTTAGTTTTAGTCTGAAAGGGTGTTCTGAGTGTATCTGATCTTAGATGGTATTACTAACACTGATAAGGGAGGTCCCATCGTGGATTAAACCACAGTCAGAGAGGAGGAAAGGAAGGAACATTCCATCGGTCAGAGTTTTACTATTTTTATTAAAGTTTGAATGTGAAATTAGAAACATGTTTGTAGTCTGTTAGTTCTGACAGTGAAGAGCTCAAACATGAAATTTTCTGCTTTAATCAGAAATCATTCTCAGATACAGTGCTTAACAAATGTATTAGCCCACCTGTCATCTCTGTCTCAGAGACCATCCAGCATCATGAAGTGCTTTAATGTGGACTCTTTCATTTTCAGTCAGCTCTCCACGTTTTACCATTTTGAACAGGAATGAGGAATTTCAAACTAAATTCACCCAAATTTGCGCTGGCTCACTGGGCTTCTCTGAGAAGTCAGAATCAAGCATAACATTCAACCACTAAAACTCATTTTTCTGTTCAGGAATGACAGTAAACAACTATAATTTGACATATTAATCAGAAATATTAATGTGCTTTACTATTTTTTTCAGTTCTTTTGTAAATCAGTCAATTTGAAAATTCATGGATAACAATAATAATTCTATTTTAGCATTAAAAATATCATTTGGGTTAAAGAGATTTTACATATTGGTGTATTAACCATTGCAGAAACATCAAAAATTATTTTGGTAATTACCAATGCTGTTAATTTAGGGCAGCTGTGGCAGAAACCTGACTTTGGTTAGGGTTAGGGTGGTCTAAGACATTTGTTAAGCACTGTACATGCCGCTGCTCTGACATGACCTCTGTGGGTCATGTGAGTGTTAAACTCAGAGCTGCTGCTGCTGCATGCTAACACACCTGTCTGCAGGTCATACATGAAACTCTCCCACTCATAGCTGCCTGTGACTAAAACTTTATTTATAAAGACTCTTAAACAGCAGAGACCTGTCAGTCTCATGAACCAATCAGAGGAGGAGGTTGTCAACAGTCAGGGCAAAGGTCAGTAAACCTAAATGAACGACACAGAACATCAACGATGGAGTCATGTTTCTGTGATTAGTTTAATAGATTTGAATAATAATTAATAATTCAGTTTAAAGGACTAATCTTCATCAATGATGCTCTAACTTTATAACATTAAACACACTGACACATTTATTTATTTATTTATCTATTTATAATCAAAGTCATGAGGTTTAGTCATCTCTAAGGGAATGTTAGAAAGGCGTCACAGCGCTCTGTAAGTTATTATTGATTATTAATGATCAGGCTGATAAAAACATCAATAATCATTATTTACTGATACATCCTACATTTATGTCAAGGCTAACACAGACTAATGAAGTTCGACTTATTTAAAACAAAACAGAAACAGAGAAACGTTCTCCTGTTCCCTTATCTTTACAGCACTGATGTTGTTCCTTCCATAGGGGGCGCTATACCTGATCATCACCAGGAGTTTAATATCTGATATGACTCTGAACCTGTACCTACAGATCCAGACCCAGGACCTGGAACCTCCGGACTCTCATTACCTCCGTCTGGACTGAACCTCTGAAAACATGAGGCCCATCTAACATTTCTGTCCTTTTAATATCTGCTATACAAATATTTATTATTATATACACAATGAGCAAACACTCACAAAATAGAGATTAAAATAAATAAATGTAGACAGAAAATAAAGATAAAAACAAATAAATGTAGACAGAAAATACAGATAAAATAAATAAATGTAGACAGACAATGAAGATTAAAATAAATAAATGTAGACAGAAAATAAAGATAAAATAAATAAATGTAGACAGAAAATATAGATAAAATAAATAAATGTAGACAGAAAATAAAAATAAAAACAAATAAATGTAGACAGAAAATAAAGATTAAAATAAATAAATGTAGACAGACAATGAAGATTAAAATAAATAAATGTAGACAGAAAATAAAGATAAAAACAAATAAATGTAGACAGAAAGTAAAGATTAAAATAAATAAATGTAGACAGAAAATAAAGATAAAAACAAATAAATGTAGACAGAAAATAAAGATAAAAATAAATAAATGTAGACAGAAAATAAAGATAAAAACAAATAAATGTAGACAGAAAATGAAGATTAAAATAAATAAATGTAGACAGAAAATAAAGATAAAAACAAATAAATGTAGACAGAAAATAAAGATTAAAATAAATAAACGTAGACAGGAAATAAAGATAAAAATAAATTAATGTAGACAGAAACTAAAGATTAAAATAATAACATGTAGACAGAAAATAAAAATTTAAATAAATAAATGTATGCAGAAAATAAAGATTAAAATAAATAAATGTAGACAGAAAATACAGATTAAAATAAATAAATGTAGACAGAAAATAAAGATTAAAATAAATAAATGTAGACAGAAAATAAAGATTTGAATAAATAAATGTAGACAGAAAATAAAGATAAAAATAAATAAATGTAGACAGAAAATAAAGATAAAAATAAATACATGTAGGCAGAAAATGAAGATTAAAATAACTAAATGTAGGCAGAAAATAAAGATTAAAATAACTAAATGTAGGCAGAAAATAAATATTCAAATAAATAAATGTAGGCAAAAAATAAAGATAAAAATAAATGTCGACCGAAAATAAAGATAAAAATAAATGTAGACAGAAAATAAAGATTTAAATAAATAAATGTAGACAGAAAATAAAGATTTAAATAAATAAATGTAGACAGAAAATAAAGATTAAAAAAAATAAATGTAGACAGAAAATACAGATTAAAATAAATAAATATAGACTGAAAATAAAGATTGAAATAAATAAATGTAGATAGAAAAGTTAGATTTTTTTTGCTGTAATTTATCACCTTATTCTTCTTGTTTTTTTTTTTTCTTCTTCTTTTTTGATGATAATTTCCAGTCTGCTGTCTTAAGGTACTGTAAATAAAAAAAATAAATCCCTGTTTATAAGAATTGTGAATAAAGAATAAAGATAATGTCAGAATTGTGTGAGACGACGTTTCTGCTTAAATAAATGTAAATTAGCATTAGAGGAGACAGAGGAGCTGAAGAAGAAAATTATTCTCTTAATGTCTGAGGAAACAGACTGATGGAGACTTTATTCTTATTTTATTCTTATTTCTTATCTGTGATCTGTGTGTTTTTCCTGTGCAGGACTTTGGTAAACTTAAATGTTTTTAAATGTTCTACAGAAATAAAGTGGATCAGATTTTTACCTTTACTTTAATTTTAATTATCATTATTATTATTATTATCAATCTTTTAGATCAGTTGTATTTCTATTTTTATTGTTATTTTAGGTGGGTCGTATTTCTAGGGGACGGTGTGTGTGTGTGTGTGTGTGTTGGCCTGTCTGTGCTGCAGTGTGGTTGTCTTTCTGACCACAGGGGGGCGCTCTGGACCTTTTCTGTCCTGTTGTCAGAACTCCAACACTTAAAGAGAAAAAAAGACTCTTTCCTCCATTTCTTCTTCTCTCACATCCCCACCCCCACCCCCACACACACACACACACATACACACTCTTTTACCCCCCGTCCTCAGAGACCTGGTACATTCAGACAGCAGCAGTCTCTTTGTTTGCAGTTTGCTGTGGTTTGTAACACGAACATACCTCCACACTACAGCTGATTATTATTATTATTAATGTTTAATAAAAATATAACAATAAAAATATAATTTTTTTTATTATTACTATTATCATTAATATACTATAATAGTTTTCTTATTATTATGATGATGATTAATTATAATAATAAAAATGGAATTACCAAAAAATTAAATTTATGTTAATGATTATAATAATAAAATAATAAAAATAAAATGAATATTATAATATAATAGACATTTCAGCTGTATAGCTGAATGTATGAATCAGAAGTGTGTTTGGAGCTGATTTAAAAGTAGAGAGTGAAAGCTGAAGAGCTCACTGATCCTCAGACTGTCGGCCCTCAGGGTTGATATTCTAGAGAGAAGAGGATTTCAGGATTATCTCTAAACTCTGTTCAACAGTCTGGACCTTTACCTCAACTATACTAACATCACTGCTAACTAACTAACTAACTAAATAACTAACTAACATCACTGCTAACTAACTAACATCACTGCTAACTACCTAACATCACTGCTAACTAACTAACATCACTGCTAACTAACTAAAATCACTGCTAACTAACTAACATCACTGCTAACTAACTAACATCACTGCTAACTACCTAACATCACTGCTAACTAACTAACATCACTGCTAACTAAATAACATCACTGCTAACTAACTAACATCACTGCTAACTAAATAACATCACTGCTAACTAACTAACATCACTGCTAACTAAATAACATCACTGCTAACTAACTAACTAATTAAATAACTACCATTACTGCTAACTAACTAACATCACTGCTAACTAAATAACATTACTGCTAACTAACTAACATCACTGCTAACTAAATAACATCACTGCTAACTAACTAACATCACTGCTAACTAACTAACATCACTGCTAACTAACTAACATCACTGCTAACTAATTAACATTACTGCTAACTAACTAACATCACTGCTAACTAACTAACTAACTAACTAACTTTACTGCTAACTAACTAACATTACTGCTAACTAACTAACTAACTAAATAACTACCATTACTGCTAACTAACTAACATCACTGCTAACTAACTAACATCACTGCTAACTAACTAACTAACTAAATAACTAACTAACATCACTGCTAACTAACTAACATCACTGCTAACTAACTAACTAACTAAATAACTAACTACCATTACTGCTAACTAACTAACATCACTGCTAACTAACTAACATCACTGCTAACTAACTAACATCACTGCTAACTAACTAACTAACTAAATAACTAAGTACCATTACTGCTAACTAACTAACATCACTGCTAACTAACTAACATCACTGCTAACTAACTAACATCACTGCTAACTAACTAACTAACTAAATAACTACCATTACTGCTAACTAACTAACATCACTGCTAACTAACTAACTAAATAACTACCATTACTGCTAACTAACTAACTAACTAAATAACTAACTAACATCACTGCTAACTAACTAACATCACTGCTAACTAACTAACTAACTAAATAACTAACTACCATTACTGCTAACTAACTAACATCACTGCTAACTAACTAACATCACTGCTAACTAACTAACTAACTAAATAACTAAGTACCATTACTGCTAACTAACTAACATCACTGCTAACTAACTAACATCACTGCTAACTAATTAACATTACTGCTAACTAACTACCATTACTGCTAACTAACTAACATCACTGCTAACTAACTAACTAAATAACTACCATTACTGCTAACTAACTAACTAACTAAATAACTAACTAACATCACTGCTAACTAACTAACATCACTGCTAACTAACTAACTAACTAAATAACTAACTACCATTACTGCTAACTAACTAACATCACTGCTAACTAACTAACATCACTGCTAACTAACTAACTAACTAAATAACTAACTACCATTACTGCTAACTAACTAACATCACTGCTAACTAACTAACATCACTGCTAACTAACTAACATCACTGCTAACTAACTAATTAACTAAATAACTAACTACCATTACTGCTAACTAACTAACATCACTGCTAACTAACTAACATCACTGCTAACTAACTAACATCACTGCTAACTAACTAACTAACTAAATAACTACCATCACTGCTAACTAACTAACTAACTATATAACTACCATTACTGCTAACTAACTAACATCACTGCTAACTAACTAACATCACTGCTAACTAACTAACATCACTGCTAACTAACTAACATCACTGCTAACTAACTAACTAACATCACTGCTAACTAACTAACATCACTGCTAACTAACTAACATCACTGCTAACTAACTAACATCACTGCAAAACAATAAACAACACTGCTAACTAACTAACATCACTGCTAACTAACTAACATCACTGCTAACTAACTAACTAACTAAATGACTACCATTACTGCTAACTAACTAACTAACTTAATAACTAACTAACATCACTGCTAACTAACTAACATCACTGCTAACTAACTAACATCACTGCTAACTAACTAACATCACTGCTAACTAAATAACATCACTGCTAACTAACTAACTAATTAAATAACTACCATTACTGCTAACTAACTAACATCACTGCTAACTAAATAACATCACTGCTAACTAACTAACATCACTGCTAACTAATTAACATTACTGCTAACTAACTAACATCACTGCTAACTAACTAACTAACTAACTAACTTTACTGCTAACTAACTAACATTACTGCTAACTAACTAACTAACTAAATAACTACCATTACTGCTAACTAACTAACATCACTGCTAACTAACTAACATCACTGCTAACTAACTAACTAACTTAATAACTAACTAACATCACTGCTAACTAACTAACATCACTGCTAACTAACTAACTAACTAAATAACTAACTACCATTACTGATAACTAACTAACATCACTGCTAACTAACTAACATCACTGCTAACTAACTAACATCACTGCTAACTAACTAACATCACTGCTAACTAACTAACTAACTAAATAACTAACTACCATTACTGCTAACCAACTAACATCACTGCTAACTAACTAACATCACTGCTAACTAACGAACATCACTGCTAACTAACTAACTAACTAAATAACTAAGTACCATTACTGCTAACTAACTAACATCACTGCTAACTAACTAACATCACTGCTAACTAACATCACTGCTAACTAAATAACATCACTGCTAACTAACTAACTAACTAAATAACTACCATCACTGCTAACTAACTAACTAACTAAATAACTACCATTACTGCTAACTAACTAACTAACTAAATAACTAACATCACTGCTAACTAACTAACATCACTGCTAACTAACTAACTAACTAAATAACTAACTACCATTACTGCTAACTAACTAACATC
Source organism: Cheilinus undulatus (assembly GCF_018320785.1). Classification (NCBI taxonomy): domain Eukaryota; kingdom Metazoa; phylum Chordata; class Actinopteri; order Labriformes; family Labridae; genus Cheilinus; species Cheilinus undulatus. The sequence continues at coordinate 41,699,406 of NC_054884.1, read as the reverse complement.
ACTGCTAACTAACTAACATCACTGCTAACTAACTAACTAACTAACTAAATAACTAACTACCATTACTGCTAACTAACTAACATCACTGCTAACTAACTAACATCACTGCTAACTAACTAACATCACTGCTAACTAACTAACTAACTAAATAACTAACTAACATCACTGCTAACTAACTAACATCACTGCTAACTAACTGCTAACTAAATAACTAACTACCATTACTGCTAACTAACTAACATCACTGCTAACTAACTAACATCACTGCTAACTAACTAACATCACTGCTAACTAACTAACATCACTGCTAACTAACTAACTAACAACACTGCTAACTAACTAACATCACTGCTAACTAACTAACTAACTAAATAACTACCATCACTGCTAACTAACTAACTAAATAACTACCATTACTGCTAACTAACTAACATCACTGCTAACTAAATAACATCACTGCTAACTAACTAACATCACTGCTAACTAACTAACATCACTGCTAACTAACTAACTAACATCACTGCTAACTAACTAACATCACTGCTAACTAACTAACATCACTGCTAACTAACTAACATCACTGCTAACTACCTAACATTACTGCTAACTAACTAACATCACTGCTAACTAACTAACATCACTGCAAAACAATAAACATCACTGCTAACTAACATCACTGCTAACTAACTAACATCACTGCTAACTAACTAAAATCACTGCTAACTAACTAACATCACTGCTAACTAACTAACATCACTGCTAACGAACTAAAATCACTGCTAATTAACTAACATCACTGCTAACTAACTAAAATCACTGCTAACTAACATCACTGCTAACTAACTAACATCACTGCTAACTAACTAACATCACTGCTAACGAACTAAAATCACTGCTAACTAACTAACATCACTGCTAACTAACTAAAATCACTGCTAACTAAAATCACTGCTAACTAACTAACATCACTGCTAACTAACTAACATCACTGCTAACTAACTAACATCACTGCTAACGAACTAAAATCACTGCTAACTAACTAACATCACTGCTAACTAACTAACATCACTGCTAAATAACTAAAATCACTGCTAACTAACATCACTGCTAACTAACTAACATCACTGCTAACTAAATAACATCACTGCTAACTAACTAACTAACATCACTGCTAACTAACTAACTAACTAAATAACTACCATTACTGCTAACTAACTAACATCACTGCTAACTAAATAACATCACTGCTAACTAACTAACATCACTGCTAACTAACTAACATCACTGCTAACTAACTAACTAACATCACTGCTAACTAACTAACTAACATCACTGCTAACTAACTAACTAACTAAATAACTACCATTACTGCTAACTAACTAACTAAATAACTACCATTACTGCTAACTAACTAACTAATTAAATAACTACCATTACTGCTAACTAACTAACATCACTGCTAACTAACTAACATCACTGCTAACTAACTAACATCACTGCTAACTAACTAACTAACTAAATAACTACCATCACTGCTAACTAACTAACTAACATCACTGCTAACTAAATAACATCACTGCTAACTAACTACCATCACTGCTAACTAAATAACATCACTGCTAACTAACTAACATCACTGCTAACTAACTAACTAAATAACTGCTAACTAACATCACTGCTAACTAACTAACATCACTGCTAACTAACTAACATCACTGCTAACTAAATTACATCACTGCTAACTAACTAACATCACTGCTAACTAACTAACATCACTGCTAACTAACTAACTAAATAACTAACTACCATCACTGCTAACTAACTAACATCACTGCTAACTAACTAACATCACTGCTAACTAACTAACTAACTAAATAACCACAATTACTGCTAACTAACTAACTAATTAAATAACTACCATTACTGCTAACTAACTAACATCACTGCTAACTAAATAACATCGCTGCTAACTAACTAACATCACTGCTAACTAACTAACATTACTGCTAACTAACTAACTAACTAAATAACTACCATTACTGCTAACTAACTAACATCACTGCTAACTAACTAACATCACTGCTAACTAACTAACATCACTGCTAACTAACTAACATTACTGCTAACTAACTAACATCACTGCTAACTAACTAACTAACTAAATAACTACCATTACTGCTAACTAACTAACATCACTGCTAACTAACTAACTAACTAACTAAATAACTACCATTACTGCTAACTAACTAACATCACTGCTAACTAACTAACTAACTAAATAACTAACATTACTGCTAACTAACTAACATCACTGCTAACTAACTAACATCACTGCTAACTAACATCACTGCTAACTAACTAACTAACTAAATAACTACCATTACTGCTAACTAACTAACATCACTGCTAACTAACTAACATCACTGCTAACTAACTAACTAAATAACTACCATTACTGCTAACTAACTAACATCACTGCTAACTAACTAACATCACTGCTAACTACCTAACATTACTGCTAACTAACATCACTGCTAACTAACTAACATCACTGCAAAACAATAAACATCACTGCTAACTAACTAACATCACTGCTAACTAACTAACATCACTGCTAACTAACTAAAATCACTGCTAACTAACTAACATCACTGCTAACTAACTAAAATCACTGCTAACTAACTAACATCACTGCTAACTAACTAACATCACTGCTAACTAACTAACATCACTGCTAACTAACTAACATCACTGCTAACTAACTAACATCACTGCTAACTAACTAACATCACTGCTAACTAACTAACATCACTGCTAACTAACTAACATCACTGCTAACTAACTAACATCACTGCTAACTAAATAACATCACTGCTAACTAAATAACATCACTGCTAACTAACTAACTAATTAAATAACTACCATTACTGCTAACTAACTAACATCACTGCTAACTAAATAACATCACTGCTAACTAACTAACATCACTGCTAACTAACTAACATCACTGCTAACTAACTAACTAACTAAATAACTACCATCACTGCTAACTAACTAACTAACATCACTGCTAACTAACTAACTAACATCACTGCTAACTAAATAACATCACTGCTAACTAACTACCATCACTGCTCACTAACTAACATCACTGCTAACTAACATCACTGCTAACTAACTAACTAAATAACTGCTAACTAACTAACATCACTGCTAACTAACTAACATCACTGCTAACTAACTAACATCACTGCTAACTAACTAACATCACTGCTAACTAACTACCATTACTGCTAACTAACTAACATCACTGCTAACTAACTAACATCACTGCTAACTAACTAACTAACTAACTAAATAACCACAATTACTGCTAACTAACTAACTAATTAAATACCTACCATTACTGCTAACTAACTAACTAAATAACTTACTACCATTACTGCTAACTAACTAACATCACTGTTAACTAACTAACATCACTGCTAACTAACTAACTAACTAACTAAATAACCACAATTACTGCTAACTAACTAACTAATTAAATAACTACCATTACTGCTAACTAACTAACTAACTAACTAACATCACTGCTAACTAACTAACATCACTGCTAACTAACTAACATCACTGCTAACTACCTAACATTACTGCTAACTAACTAACATCACTGCTAACTAACTAACTAACTAAATAACTACCATTACTGCTAACTAACTAACATCACTGCTAACTAACTAACATCACTGCTAACTAACTAACTAAATAACTACCATTACTGCTAACTAACTAACATCACTGCTAACTAACTAACATCACTGCTAACTAACTAACATCACTGCTAACTACCTAACATTACTGCTAACTAACTAACATCACTGCTAACTAACTAACATCACTGCAAAACAATAAACATCACTGCTAACTAACTAACATCACTGCTAACTAACTAACATCACTGCTAACTAACTAACATCACTGCTAACGAACTAAAATCACTGCTAACTAACTAACATCACTGCTAACTAACTAACATCACTGCTAACGAACTAAAATCACTGCTAACTAACTAACATCACTGCTAACGAACTAAAATCACTGCTAACTAACTAACATCACTGCTAACTAACTAACATCACTGCTAACTAACTAAAATCACTGCTAACTAACTAAAATCACTGCTAACTAACATCACTGCTAACTAACTAACATCACTGCTAACTAACTAACATCACTGCTAACTAACTAACATCACTGCTAACTAACTAACATCACTGCTAACTAACTAACATCACTGCTAACTAAATAACATCACTGCTAACTAACTAACATCACTGCTAACTAACATCACTGCTAGCTAACTAAAATCACTGCTAACTAACTAACATCACTGCTAACTAAATAACATCACTGCTAACTAACTAACATCACTGCTAACTAACTAACATCACTGCTTACTAACTAACATCACTGCTAACTAACTAACTAACTAAATAACTACCATTACTGCTAACTAACTAACATCACTACTAACTAACTAACATCACTGCTAACTAACTAACATCACTGCTAACTAACTAACTAACATCACTGCTAACTACCTAACATTACTGCTAACTAACTAACATCACTGCTAACTAACTAACATCACTGCAAAACAATAAACATCACTGCTAACTAACTACCATCACTGCTAACTAACTAACATCACTGCTAACTAACTAAAATCACTGCTAACTAACTAACATCACTGCTAACTAACTAACATCACTGCTAACTAACTAACATCACTGCTAACGAACTAAAATCACTGCTAACTAACTAACATCACTGCAAACTAACTAACATCACTGCTAACTAAAATCACTACTAACTAACATCACTGCTAACTAACTAACATCACTGCTAACTAACTAACATCACTGCTAACTAACTAACATCACTGCTAACTAAATAACATCACTGCTAACTAACTAACATCACTGCTAACTAAATAACATCACTGCTAACTAACTAACATCACTGCTAACTAACTAACATCACTGCTAACTAACTAACATCGCTGCTAACTAACTAACATCACTGCTAACTAAATAACATCACTGCTAACTAACTAACTAATTCAATAACTACCATTACTGCTAACTAACTAACATCACTGCTAACTAAATAACATCACTGCTAACTAACTAACATCACTGCTAACTAACTAATATCACTGCTAACTAACTAACTAACATCACTAACTAACTAACTAACTAACATCACTGCTAACTAAATAACATCACTGCTAACTAACTAACTAATTCAATAACTACCATTACTGCTAACTAACTAACATCACTGCTAACTAAATAACATCACTGCTAACTAACTAACATCACTGCTAACTAACTAACATCACTGCTAACTAACTAACATCACTGCTAACTAATTAACATTACTGCTAACTAAATAACATCACTGCTAACTAACTAACATCACTGCTAACTAACTAACATCACTGCTAACTAACTAACATCACTGCTTACTAACTAACATCACTGCTAACTAATCAACATTACTGCTAACTAACTAACATCACTGCTAACTAACTAACTAACTAACTAACTTTACTGCTAACTAACTAACATTACTGCTAACTAACTAACTAACTAAATAACTACCATTACTGCTAACTAACTAACATCACTGCTAACTAACTAACATCACTGCTAACTAACTAACATCACTGCTAACTAACTAACTAACTAAATAACTAACTAACATCACTGCTAACTAACTAACATCACTGCTAACTAACTAACTAACTAAATAACTAACTACCATTACTGCTAACTAACTAACATCACTGCTAACTAACTAACATCACTGCTAACTAACTAACATCACTGCTAACTAACTAACTAACTAAATAACTAACTACCATTACTGCTAACTAACTAACATCACTGCTAACTAACTAACATCACTGCTAACTAACTAACTAACTAAATAACTAACTACCATTACTGCTAACTAACTAACATCACTGCTAACTAACTAACATTACTGCTAACTAACTAACATCACTGCTAACTAACTAACATCACTGCTAACTAACTAACTAACTAAATAACTACCATCACTGCTAACTAACTAACTAACTAAACAACTACCATTACTGCTAACTAACTAACTAAATAACTAACTAACATCACTGCTAACTAACTAACATCACTGCTAACTAACTAACTAACTAAATAACTAACTACCATTACTGCTAACTAACTAACTAACTAACTAAATAACTAAGTACCATTACTGCTAACTAACTAACATTACTGCTAACTAACTAACATCACTGCTAACTAACTAACATCACTGCTAACTAACTAACATCACTGCTAACTAACTAACTAACTAAATAACTACCATCACTGCTAACTAACTAACTAACTAAATAACTACCATTACTGCTAACTAACTAACATCACTGCTAACTAACTAACATCACTGCTAACTAACTAACATCACTGCTAACTAACTAACATCACTGCTAACTAACTAACATCACTGCTAACTAACTAACATCACTGCTAATTAACTAACATCACTGCTAACTAACTAACATCACTGCTAACTAACTAACATCACTGCTAACTACCTAACATTACTGCTAACTAACTAACATCACTGCTAACTAACTAACATCACTGCAAAACAATAAACATCACTGCTAACTAACTAACATCACTGCTAACTAACTAACATCACTGCTAACTAACTAAAATCACTGCTAACTAACTAACATCACTGCTAACTAACTAACATCACTGCTAACTAACTAACATCACTGCTAACGAACTAAAATCACTGCTAACTAACTAACATCACTGCTAACTAACTAAAATCACTGCTAACTAACATCACTGCTAACTAACTAACATCACTGCTAACTAAATAACATCACTGCTAACTAACTAACATCACTGCTAACTAAATAACATCACTGCTAACTAACTAACTAACATCACTGCTAACTAACTAACATCACTGCTAACTAACTAACTAACTAAATAACTACCATTACTGCTAACTAACTAACATCACTGCTAACTAACTAACTAACATCACTGCTAACTAAATAACATCACTGCTAACTAACTAACTAACATCACTGCTAACTAACTAACATCACTGCTAACTAACTAACATCACTGCTAACTAACTAACTAACATCACTGCTAACTAAATAACATCACTGCTAACTAACTAACTAACATCACTGCTAACTAACTAACATCACTGCTAACTAACTAACATCACTGCTAACTAACTAACATCACTGCTAACTAACTAACTAACTAAATAACTACCATTACTGCTAACTAACTAACTAAATAACTACCATTACTGCTAACTAACTAAATAACTACCATTACTGCTAACTAACTAACATCACTGCTAACTAACTAACTAACTAAATAACTACCATCACTGCTAACTAACTAACATCACTGCTAACTAACTAACTAACTAACTAAATAACTACCATCACTGCTAACTAACTAACTAACATCACTGCTAACTAACTAACTAACATCACTGCTAACTAAATAACATCACTGCTAACTAACTACCATCACTGCTAACTAACTAACATCACTGCTAACTAACTAACATCACTGCTAACTAACTAAATAACTGCTAACTAACTAACATCACTGCTAACTAACTAACATCACTGCTAACTAACTAACATCACTGCTAACTAACTAACTAAATAACTAACTACCATCACTGCTAACTAACTAACATCACTGCTAACTAACTAACATCACTGCTAACTAACTAACTAACTAAATAACCACAATTACTGCTAACTAACTAACTAATTAAATAACTACCATTACTGCTAACTAACTAACATCACTGCTAACTAAATAACATCACTGCTAACTAACTAACATCACTGCTAACTAACTAACATTACTGCTAACTAACTAACTAACTAAATAACTACCATTACTGCTAACTAACTAACATCACTGCTAACTAACTAACTAACTAAATAACTACCATCACTGCTAACTAACTAACATCACTGCTAACTAACTAACATTACTGCTAACTAACTAACATCACTGCTAACTAACTAACTAACTAAATAACTACCATTACTGCTAACTAACTAACATCACTGCTTACTAACTAACTAACTAACTAAATAACTACCATTACTGCTAACTAACTAACATCACTGCTAACTAACTAACTAACTAAATAACTAACATTACTGCTAACTAACTAACATCACTGCTAACTAACTAACATCACTGCTAACTAACATCACTGCTAACTAACTAACATCACTGCTAACTAACTAAAATCACTGCTAACTAACTAACATCACTGCTAACTAACTAACATCACTGCTAACTAAATAAAATCACTGCTAACTAACTAACATCACTGCTAACTAACTAACATCACTGCTAACTAACTAACTAACATCACTGCTAACTAAATAACATCACTGCTAACTAACTAACTAACATCACTGCTAACTAACTAAAATCACTGCTAACTAACTAACATCACTGCTAACTAACTAACATCACTGCTAACTAACTAACTAACTAAATAACTACCATTACTGCTAACTAACTAACTAAATAACTACCATTACTGCTAACTAACTAACTAACTAAATAACTACCATTACTGCTAACTAACTAACATCACTGCTAACTAACTAACTAACTAAATAACTACCATCACTGCTAACTAACTAACATCACTGCTAACTAACTAACATCACTGCTAACTAACTAACTAACTAAATAACTACCATCACTGCTAACTAACTAACTAACATCACTGCTAACTAACTAACTAACATCACTGCTAACTAAATAACATCACTGCTAACTAACTACCATCACTGCTAACTAACTAACATCACTGCTAACTAACTAACATCACTGCTAACTAACTAAATAACTGCTAACTAACTAACATCACTGCTAACTAACTAACATCACTGCTAACTAACTAACATCACTGCTAACTAACTAACATCACTGCTAACTAACTAACTAAATAACTAACTACCATCACTGCTAACTAACTAACATCACTGCTAACTAACTAACATCACTGCTAACTAACTAACTAACTAAATAACCATAATTACTGCTAACTAACTAACTAATTAAATAACTACCATTACTGCTAACTAACTAACATCACTGCTAACTAAATAACATCACTGCTAACTAACTAACTAACTAACATTACTGCTAACTAACTAACTAACTAAATAACTACCATTACTGCTAACTAACTAACATCACTGCTAACTAACTAACTAACTAAATAACTACCATCACTGCTAACTAACATCACTGCTAACTAACTAACATTACTGCTAACTAACTAACATCACTGCTAACTAACTAACTAACTAAATAACTACCATTACTGCTAACTAACTAACATCACTGCTAACTAACTAACTAACTAAATAACTACCATTACTGCTAACTAACTAACATCACTGCTAACTAACTAACTAACTAAATAACTAACATTACTGCTAACTAACTAACATCACTGCTAACTAACTAACATCACTGCTAACTAACATCACTGCTAACTAACTAACATCACTGCTAACGAACTAAAATCACTGCTAACTAACTAACATCACTGCTAACTAACTAACATCACTGCTAACGAACTAAAATCACTGCTAACTAACTAACATCACTGCTAACTAACTAACATCACTGCTAACTAACTAAAATCACTGCTAACTAACATCACTGCTAACTAACTAACATCACTGCTAACTAAATAACATCACTGCTAACTAACTAACATCACTGCTAACTAAATAACATCACTGCTAACTAACTAACTAACATCACTGCTAACTAACTAACATCACTGCTAACTAACTAACTAACTAAATAACTACCATTACTGCTAACTAACTAACATCACTGCTAACTAAATAACATCACTGCTAACTAACTAACATCACTGCTAACTAACTAACATCACTGCTAACTAACTAACTAACATCACTGCTAACTAAATAACATCACTGCTAACTAACTAACTAACATCACTGCTAACTAACTAACATCACTGCTAACTAACTAACATCACTGCTAACTAACTAACATCACTGCTAACTAACTAACTAACTAAATAACTACCATTACTGCTAACTAACTAACTAAATAACTACCATTACTGCTAGCTAACTAACTAATTAAATAACTACCATTACTGCTAACTAACTAACATCACTGCTAACTAACTAACTAACTAACTAAATAACTACCATCACTGCTAACTAACTAACATCACTGCTAACTAACTAACATCACTGCTAACTAACTAACTAACTAAATAACTACCATCACTGCTAACTAACTAACTAACATCACTGCTAACTAACTAACTAACATCACTGCTAACTAAATAACATCACTGCTAACTAACTAACATCACTGCTAACTAACTAACATCACTGCTAACTAACTAACATCACTGCTAACTAACTAACTAACTAAATAACTAACTAACATCACTGCTAACTAACTAACATCACTGCTAACTAACTAACTAAATAACTAACTAACATCACTGCTAACTAACTAACATCACTGCTAACTAACTAACATCACTGCTAACTAACTAACTAACTAAATAACCACAATTACTGCTAACTAACTAACTAATTAAATAACTACCATTACTGCTAACTAACTAACATCACTGCTAACTAAATAACATCACTGCTAACTAACTAACATCACTGCTAACTAACTAACATTACTGCTAACTAACTAACTAACTAAATAACTACCATTACTGCTAACTAACTAACATCACTGCTAACTAACTAACTAACTAAATAACTACCATCACTGCTAACTAACTAACATCACTGCTAACTAACTAACATTACTGCTAACTAACTAACTAACTAAATAACTACCATTACTGCTAACTAACTAACATCACTGCTAACTAACTAACTAAATAACTACCATCACTGCTAACTAACTAAAATCACTGCTAACTAACTAACATCACTGCTAACTAACTAACATTACTGCTAACTAACTAACATCACTGCTAACTAACTAACTAACTAAATAACTACCATTACTGCTAACTAACTAACATCACTGCTAACTAACTAACTAACTAAATAACTACCATCACTGCTAACTAACTAACATCACTGCTAACTAACTAACATCACTGCTAACTAACTAACATTACTGCTAACTAACTAACATCACTGCTAACTAACTAACTAACTAAATAACTACCATTACTGCTAACTAACTAACATCACTGCTAACTAACTAACTAACTAAATAACTAACATTACTGCTAACTAACTAACATCACTGCTAACTAACATCACTGCTAACTAACTAACTAACTTAATAACTACCATTACTGCTAACTAACTAACATCACTGCTAACTAACTAACTAACTAAATAACTACCATTACTGCTAACTAAATAACATCACTGCTAACTAACTAACATCACTGCTAACTAACTAACATTACTGCTAACTAACTAACTAACTAAATAACTACCATTACTGCTAACTAACTAACATCACTGCTAACTAACTAACTAACTAAATAACTACCATCACTGCTAACTAACTAACATCACTGCTAACTAACTAACATTACTGCTAACTAACTAACTAACTAAATAACTACCATTACTGCTAACTAACTAACATCACTGCTAACTAACTAACTAAATAACTACCATCACTGCTAACTAACTAACATCACTGCTAACTAACTAACATTACTGCTAACTAACTAACATCACTGCTAACTAACTAACTAACTAAATAACTACCATTACTGCTAACTAACTAACATCACTGCTTACTAACTAACTAACTAAATAACTACCATTACTGCTAACTAACTAACATCACTGCTAACTAACTAACTAACTAAATAACTAACATTACTGCTAACTAACTAACATCACTGCTAACTAACTAACATCACTGCTAACTAACATCACTGCTAACTAACTAACTAACTTAATAACTACCATTACTGCTAACTAACTAACATCACTGCTAACTAACTAACTAACTAAATAACTACCATTACTGCTAACTAACTAACATCACTGCTAACTAACTAACATCACTGCTAACTAACTAACTAAATAACTACCATTACTGCTAACTAACTAACATCACTGCTAACTAACTAACATCACTGCTAACTACCTAACATTACTGCTAACTAACATCACTGCTAACTAACTAACATCACTGCTAACTAACATCACTGCTAACTAACTAACATCACTGCAAAACAATAAACATCACTGCTAACTAACTAACATCACTGCTAACTAACTAACATCACTGCTAACTAACTAAAATCACTGCTAACTAAATAACATCACATAACTAAATAACTACCATTACTGCTAACTAAGTAACTAATTAAATAACTACCATTACTGCTAACTAACTAACATCACTGCTAACTAACTAACATCACTGCTAACTAACTAACTAACTAAATAACTACCATCACTGCTAACTAACTAACATCACTGCTAACTAACTAACATCACTGCTAACTAACTAACTAACATCACTGCTAACTAAATAACATCACTGCTAACTAACTAACTAACATCACTGCTAACTAACTAACATCACTGCTAACTAACTAACTGCTAACTAACTAACATCACTGCTAACTAACTAACTAACTAAATAACTACCATTACTGCTAACTAACTAACTAAATAACTACCATTACTGCTAGCTAACTAACTAATTAAATAACTACCATTACTGCTAACTAACTAACATCACTGCTAACTAACTAACTAACTAAATAACTACCATCACTGCTAACTAACTAACATCACTGCTAACTAACTAACATCACTGCTAACTAACTAACTAACTAAATAACTACCATCACTGCTAACTAACTAACTAACTAACATCACTGCTAACTAACTAACTAACATCACTGCTAACTAACTAAAATCACAGCTAACTAACTAAAATCACTGCTAACTAACTAACATCACTGCTAACTAACTAACATCACTGCTAACTAACTAACATCACTGCTAACTAACTAACTAAATAACTAACTACCATCACTGCTAACTAACTAACATCACTGCTAACTAACTAACATCACTGCTAACTAACTAACTAACTAAATAACCACAATTACTGCTAACTAACTAACTAATTAAATAACTACCATTACTGCTAACTAACTAACATCACTGCTAACTAAATAACATCACTGCTAACTAACTAACATCACTGCTAACTAACTAACTAACTAAATAACTACCATTACTGCTAACTAACTAACATCACTGCTAACTAACTAACTAACTAAATAACTACCATCACTGCTAACTAACTAACATCACTGCTAACTAACTAACATTACTGCTAACTAACTAACTAACTAAATAACTACCATTACTGCTAACTAACTAACATCACTGCTAACTAACTAACTAACTAAATAACTACCATCACTGCTAACTAACTAACATCACTGCTAACTAACTAACATCACTGCTAACTAACTAACATTACTGCTAACTAACTAACATCACTGCTAACTAACTAACTAACTAACTAAATAACTACCATTACTGCTAACTAACTAACATCACTGCTTACTAACTAACTAACTAACTAAATAACTACCATTACTGCTAACTAACTAACATCACTGCTAACTAACTAACTAACTAAATAACTAACATTACTGCTAACTAACTAACATCACTGCTAACTAACTAACATCACTGCTAACTAACATCACTGCTAACTAACTAACTAACTAAATAACTACCATTACTGCTAATTAACTAACATCACTGCTAACTAACTAACATCACTGCTAACTAACTAACTAAATAACTACCATTACTGCTAACTAACTAACATCACTGCTAACTAACTAACATCACTGCTAACTAACTAACATCACTGCTAACTACCTAACATTACTGCTAACTAACATCACTGCTAACTAACTAACATCACTGCTAACTAACATCACTGCTAACTAACTAACATCACTGCAAAACAATAAACATCACTGCTAACTAACTAACATCACTGCTAACTAACTAACATCACTGCTAACTAACTAAAATCACTGCTAACTAAATAACATCACATAACTAAATAACTACCATTACTGCTAACTAAGTAACATCACTGCTAACTAACTAACATCACTGCTAACTAACTAACTAACTAAATAACTACCATCACTGCTAACTAACTAACATCACTGCTAACTAACTAACATCACTGCTAACTAACTAACATCACTGCTAACTAACTAACTAACATCACTGCTAACTAAATAACATCACTGCTAACTAACTAACTAACATCACTGCTAACTAACTAACATCACTGCTAACTAACTAACATCACTGCTAACTAACTAACTAACTAAATAACTACCATTACTGCTAACTAACTAACTAAATAACTACCATTACTGCTAACTAACTAACTAACTAAATAACTACCATTACTGCTAACTAACTAATTAAATAACTACCATTACTGCTAACTAACTAACATCACTGCTAACTAACTAACTAACTAAATAACTACCATCACTGCTAACTAACTAACATCACTGCTAACTAACTAACATCACTGCTAACTAACTAACATCACAGCTAACTAACTAAAATCACTGCTAACTAACTAACATCACTGCTAACTAACTAACATCACTGCTAACTAACTAACATCAGTGCAAAACAATAAACATCACTGCTAACTAACTAACATCACTGCTAACTAACTAACATCACTGCTAACGAACTAAAATCACTGCTAACTAACTAACATCACTACTAACTAACTAACATCACTGCTAACTAAATAAAATCACTGCTAACTAAATAACATCACTGCTAACTAACTAACATCACTGCTAACTAACTAACATCACAGCTAACTAACTAAAATCACTGCTAACTAACTAACATCACTGCTAACTAACTAACATCACTGCAAAACAATAAACATCACTGCTAACTAACTGACATCACTGCTAACTAACTAACATCACTGCTAACTAACTAAAATCACTGCTAACTAACTAACATCACTGCTAACTAACTAACATCACTGCTAACTAACTAACATCACTGCTAACTAACATCACTGCTAACTAAATAACATCACTGCTAACTAACTAACATCACTGCTAACTAACTAACATCACAGCTAACTAACTAAAATCACTGCTAACTAACTAACATCACTGCTAACTAACTAACATCACTGCTAACTAACTAACATCACAGCTAACTAACTAACATCACTGCTAACTAACTAACATCACTGCTAACTAACTAACATCACTGCTAACTAACTAACATCAGTGCAAAACAATAAACATCACTGCTAACTAACTAACATCACTGCTAACTAACTAACATCACTGCTAACTAACTAACATCACTGCTAACTAACTAACATCACTGCTAACTAACATCACTGCTAACTAACTAACATCACTGCAAAACAATAAACATCACTGCTAACTAACTAACATCACTGCTAACTAACTAACATCACTGCTAACTAACATCACTGCTAACTAACTAACATCACTGCAAAACAATAAACATCACTGCTAACCAACATCACTGCTAACTAACTAACATCACTGCTAACTAACTAACATCACTGCTAACTAACTAACATCACTGCTAACTAAATAACATCACTGCTAAATAACATCACTGCTAACTAACATCACTGCTAACTAAATAACATCACTGCTAAATAACATCACTGCTAACTAACTAACATCACTGCTAACTAACTAACATCACTGCTAACTAAATAACATCACTGCTAAATAACATCACTGCTAACTAACATCACTGCTAACTAACTAACATCACTGCTAACTAAATAACATCACTGCTAAATAACATCACTGCTAACTAACATCACTGCTAACTAACTAACATCACTGCTAACTAACTAACATCACTGCTAACTAACTAACATCACTGCTAAGTAAATAACATCACTGCTAACTAACTAACATCACTGCTAACTAACTAACATCATCGCTAACTAACTAACATCATCGCTAACTAACTAACATCACTGCTAACTAAATAACATCACTGCTAACTAACTAACATCACTGCTAACTAACTAACTAACATTACTGCTAACTTACTAACTTACATTACTGCTAACTAACATTAGTGCTAACATCACTGCTAACTAACTAACCGTCCCACGGGCCAGATTTAACCGTCCCACGGGCCAGATTTAACCGTTCCACGGGCCAGATTTAACCGTCCCACGGGCCAGATTTAACTGTTGAACAAGCCAGATTTAACCGTTCCACGGGCCAGATTTTACCGTTCCACGGGCCAGATTTAACCGTCCCACGGGCCAGATTTAACCGTTCCACGGACCAGATTTAACCGTCCCACGGGCCAGATTTAACTGTTGAACAAGCCAGATTTAACAGTTCCACGGGCCAGATTTTACCGTTCCACGGGCCAGATTTAACCGTTCCACGGGCCAGATTTAACTGTTGAACAAGCCAGATTTAACAGTTCCACGGGCCAGATTTAACCGTTCCACGGGCCAGATTTAACCGTCCCACGGGCCAGATTTAACTGTTGAACAAGCCAGATTTAACAGTTCCACGGGCCAGATTTTACCGTTCCACGGGCCAGATTTAACCGTTCCACGGGCCAGATTTAACTGTTGAACAAGCCAGATTTAACAGTTCCACGGGCCAGATTTAACCGTCCCACGGGCCAGATTTAACCGTTCCACGGGCCAGATTTAACCGTCCCACGGGCCAGATTTAACTGTTGAACAAGCCAGATTTAACCGTTCCACGGGCCAGATTTAACCGTCCCACGGGCCAGATTTAACCGTTATACGGGCCAGATTTTACCGTCCCACGGGCCAGATTTAACTGTTGAACAAGCCAGATTTAACCGTTCCACGGGCCAGATTTAACCGTTCCACGGGCCAGATTTAACCGTCCCACGGGCCAGATTTAACTGTTGAACAAGCCAGATTTAACCGTTCCACGGGCCAGATTTTACTGTTCCACGGGCCAGATTTAACTGTTGAACAAGCCAGATTTAACCGTTCCACGGGCCAGATTTTACCGTTCCACGGGCCAGATTTAACCGTTCCACGGGCCAGATTTAATCGTTCCACGGGCCAGATTTTACCGTTCCACGGGCCAGATTTAACCGTCCCACGGGCCAGATTTAACCGTCCCACGGGCCAGATTTAACCGTTCCACGGGCCAGATTTAACCGTGCCACGGGCCAGATTTAACTGTTCACTGAACCCAGACTGTCTTAGATCCTCTGGTGTTCTCATGTTTTTTAAAATCTGCATCAAACGAGAGAAAAGTGAACTAAAACATAGATGTTGGTGAGATCTAATCAATCTGATCCACACATCACAGCTGCTGAACCCAGGCCCACTCAGGGTCCTGGTCTCTGGTCTCTCGTCTCTGTGTAGGGGGTCCTGGTCTCTGTAGGGGGTCCTGGTCTTTCTCTCTCTGATGTAAATACTCAGACTAAGTCCAGACTGGGTTTAAGGGGCTGGCGTGACCATCAGGGATCATTCCTGAGATGTTTTAATGTTCTCTGATTTTTCCCATCAGCCCCTGCTGCCATGAACCCCCCACTGTTCATTACTGTGGTCTAGGCTTGTTCGGTATACCGGTGCTAAATTGGTACCGGGGTACTGAGGCATTTAAAACGGTACTATACTGCGCTTGGATGAGACCGGTACTTTTTTTAACATCACCGCATTGTAATTTGAGCCGAGGCGAGCAAGACGGAGCAAGCAGGCGAGCCTTAACCCTTAGGGTTTATGCCTGGTTTATAAAAACATTAATAACGTTTGAACCATACATGACAGTCGCTTACCGTTTCTGCCCGTGAAAGCTGACGATGTCGCCGTTCATTTGCTACCCTGGACGGCCTTGTAGCTCTAAAGGACGCCGTTCTAACAAGCCTGGACCTTCGGTGACTTTCCGGGTCTTTAAAGATTAAATGCACTGCGTTGGAGCTGATTATAAACGCCGTTTTATCCATTTTAATCCATTTTCGATCGTGTTTTGATTATCTTCCGCAGGTGCTGCCATCTTTGTTTTGGGCAGTGAGGTCATTTTGTCATGCAAAGCATCTTGGGAGGATTTTCAACCAATCAGAAGGTGGTGCTTCTCACGTCATGCTGTCTGTAACTGCGCCTGCCCGAACACCTTTAGATAATATTAAGTTTGACAAAGAAAAAATGTTTTTGATAAACAGTATACATATACAATAGGATATATATATATATATATATATATATATATATATACATATATATATATATATATATATATCTCCTCATATCAGTAAATGGTTAAGTATTTAAAATAATAATGACGGTAATAATATTAGCTTTTAGCTTTATAAACCTTTAAATCCCACACAAAGAAAATATCTGTTCTTCTGGTTTGTTTGCAGTTTTTTTCTGTATCCTTAAACACTGACAGAAACAAACAATGACACATTATTTTTTTTACTGATGCATAGTTGTAGTTCTAACATTTTCCATAAAAAAAGTCAATAAAGACATTTTTGTGTTCTCTTTTTATTTGGAAAAGTACTGAAGTACATGTTGGTACTGGTATCCATACTGAAATGTTGGTATGGTGACAACACTGGTGTGGTCAATGACTGTGGTCAGATATTGATCATCGCAGTGATCTTTATTTGAGCTGCAGAGCTGTGAGAATGTTCTCCTCCCTCATTTATTTTTCTTACTTGTATTTATTAAATGTTCAGATCATCAAACTGATGTAAACCTACACAGACTTAGACCCAGACCCAGACCTAGACAGAGAACCTGAAAACTCTAAAGTCAGAGTTTGAAGGGGGATTTCATTAGATCAGGGTCCAGACCTTCCTGTAAAACAGCCCCCCCCCCCAGTTAAATCATGAACTAACTCTGATTAACCACATCTTTATAAAGAGTCCAGTCTGACTATCCACACCCAGACCTGATCCCTGCCAGACCTGCTGGATCCAGAAACCCTTAACTAGATCCTGTCAGACAGTGAAGAGGACTAAAAGATCTCCAACATCATGAAAACATCTAGAGAAGAACAGATGAGGAACAAGAGACACTCCAAGAGAACATGGACCACTCATCCAGGAGGTCTCAGAAGAACCCAGAACCACATCTAAAGACCTGCAGGCCTCACTGAGTCAGTTAAGGTCAGAGTTCATGACTCAACCATCAGAAAGAGACTGGGCAACAACTGCATCATGGGAGAGTTCCAAGGTCAAAACCACTGCTGACAGCATCATGCTGTGGGGATGCTTCTCAGCAGCATCGTGCTGTGGGGATGCTTCTCAGCAGCTTGTAAAGGTAGAGGGTAAAATGAATCCAGGAGGACAATCTTCTTCAGTCTGACAGAGAACTACGGCTCAGAGGAGATTTATTCTCCAGTCAGACAATGAGCCCAAGCATCCAGAGAAAGCTACAAAGAGATGGAGAGAGAGAGGGTGATCGAACTCCACTGGTTCTGATAGAGAGAGAGAGAGAGGGCGATCGAGCCACACCGGCCCTGATAGAGAGAGAGAGAGAGAGAGAGAGAGAGAGAGGGCAATCGAGCCACACCAGCCCTGATAGAGAGAGAGAGAGGGCGATCGAGCCCCACCAGCCCTGATAGAGAGAGAGAGAGAGGGCGATCGAGCCCCACCAGCCCTGATAGAGAGAGAGAGAGGGCGATCGAGCCCCACCAGCCCTGATAGAGAGAGAGAGAGGGCGATCGAGCCGCACCAGCTCTGATAGAGAGAGAGAGAGAGGGCGATCGAGCCCCACCAGCCCTGATAGAGAGAGAGAGAGGGCGATCGAGCCGCACCAGCCCTGATAGAGAGAGAGAGAGAGAGGGCGATCGAGCCCCACCAGCCCTGATAGAGAGAGAGAGAGGGCAATCGAGCCGCACCAGCCCTGATAGAGAGAGAGAGAGAGGGCGATCAAGCCCCACCAGCCCTGATAGAGAGAGAGAGAGGGCGCTCGAGCCGCACCAGCCCTGATAGAGAGCGAGAGAGAGGGCGATCGAGCCCCACCAGCCCTGATAGAGAGAGACTGTCACTGTTTACATTATTAGCTAAAGCGTGAAAGCGTGCGGATGTCAGCGCTGGGTGATAATTGGTTAAACACTCTCTCTCTCCCTCTCATTCGCCCTCCAGCTGGTTAAATTAGCATGTCTCTGCGGCTGTTTCCTGTTGCCGGGGCCGATGATGGTGATGATGATGTGTTGTTACCATGGTGACCACTGAAGCAGAACAGCCAAAAGACAGGAGAGGTCAGAGGTCAAACATCACTGACTGCCCCCCGTCTCCTTCCTGTTTTTGTTCTATTCATTAGGGAACACGGAGGACCATCTCCAGCCACCGACGGAACTGCACTCTGATTGGACGGTTATTTAAAAAGGCAGTCCTTAGATCTGTCCAATCAGAGAGTGAGAAACACATCCATATATGGTTCTATAGAGTTAGTGATTCTTCTTCTGACTCCTGAGGCTGGTTGTGGACCTTTTCTCTTGTTCTCTTCTCTCTGGTTGAAGCATGCTGTACTCTGCAGAAGTTTGAGGCAGGTCAGGATTCATCACATGACCCGGGGGGGGGGGTCACACATGTGTCCCATTCAGCAGCCAGGGTCGTGCTCAACGGCATCTCTTCTGTCTGGACCTTTTCACTCCTGGTAATAAACCGTAAGACAGCCGGCAGTTTTCAGGCCGTTA